>NC_056629.2:191164300-191467255 GCF_002870075.4 Lactuca sativa
TAATAGCTTTGACTCATAAAGGAGCTACGTATACGTGGAGTGAGAAACACGATGAGGCATTCGAGAAGCTAAAGAAGAAGTTATGTGAAGCACCGATACTTTCTCTACCCGATGGAGTCGAAGATTTCGCGGTTTATAGTGACGCTTCTGGAGTCGGGTTGGGTTGTGTTCTGACCCAAAGAGAAAAGGTGATAGCATACGTATCTCGACAATTGAAAGAGCACGAAAAGAACTACTCCACTCATGATCTGGAGTTGGCAGCGGTAGTTTTTGCCTTAAAGATATGGAGGCATTACCTCTACAGCACGAAGTGCAAGCTCTTCACTGATAATAAGAGTCTCCAGTATCTCTTTAATCAGAAGGAGTTGAACATGAGGCAACGACGCTGGCTAGAACTTCTCAAGGACTACGATTGTGAGATACTTTACCACCCGGGTAAAGCAAATATTGTTGATGATGCTCTCAGTCGGAAAGTCAATCTTGAAAGGAAAAGGCCAAGAGCGTTAAGAATTGAAGTTGTCTCGACGATTGTGGAAAGCATCAGGAAAGCTCAAGAAGAAGCTTTAGAGAAAAATGACCGAAAGGAAGAACGTTTGGGAAGAATGTTAGTGTTCGGTACAAACAGTCGAGGACAGAAGGTATTCCAAGATCGAATTTGGGTACCTAAGACGGGAGGAATAAGAGATCTTGTGATGGAAGAAGCACACAAGACCATGTACTCGATTCATCCCGGTAGTACTAAAATGTATAGGGACCTAAAACCCTACTACTGGTGGCCGACGATGAAGCTCGATGTTGCGAAATATGTGGCCGAGTGCGTGACGTGTGCGAGAGTTAAGGCACAACATCAGAAACCGTATGGGAGTTTAGAACCTTTACCTGTACCCATGGGTAAATGGGAATACATCACCATGGATTTTGTGACTAAACTGCCCAGGACGAAGAACGGTCACGACATGATTTGGGTAGTCGTGGATCGTTTCACCAAGAGTGCACACTTCATAGCAGCCAACGAGAAGTGGTCTATGGATAAGCTCGCAAATGCTTACGTGAAGGAAATTGTAAGACTTCACGGTGTTCCTCTTACGATTGTATCAGATCGTGATAGTCGTTTCACGTCAAGGTTTTGGAGGAGTCTGCAAGAGGAATTAGGTACGAAATTATGTTTGAGTACGGCTTACCATCCGCAAACTGATGGTCGGAGCGAAAGAACGATTCAGACGTTGGAAGATATGCTGAGAGCATGTACCCTCGAATTCCAAGGGAATTGGGACGAGCACTTACCTCTGGTAGAATTCTCCTACAACAACAGTTTTCACTCGAGCATCAAGATGGCACCTTACCAAGCCTTGTATGGACAGAAGTGTCGTACGCCGTCTTGTTGGCTTGAAGCCGGAGAGAAGCAGTTTATGGGCCCCGAAATAGTCAATGAGACTGCTGAGAAGTTGAAGGTGATTAGGGAAAGAATGTTAGCAGCTCAGGATCGTCAGAAGAGCTATGCTGACAAGAAAAGACGACCGATAATCTTCGAAGTTGGGGATTCCGTTTTGCTTAAAGTCTCACCGTGGAAGGGACTTATATGATTTGGGAAACGAGGAAAGTTGAGTCCAAGGTTTATTGGACCGTTCAAAGTTCTTCAGAAGATTGGGAACCAAGCTTACAAGCTGGAATTGCCCGAAGAACTCAATGGTATTCATAACACCTTCCATGTGTGTTATTTGAGGAAATTCACGGGAGATGTTCCCGACATAATTCCAATCTCAGAGTTAAGGATGGATGAGAATAAAAGGCTGATCGAAGAGCCCAAGGCAATTGTTGACCGTAAGACTAAGAAGTTACGACGCAAGATGGTCGACTTGGTGCTAGTCCGATGGAAACATTCGAATGGGCCGAATCTCACTTGGGAAACAGAGAATGACATGATGAGTCGCTATCCACATCTGTTTGCTGATGCATGATTCCGGGACGGAATTATCCTAAGGGGGAAAGAATTGTAACGTCCGGGTTTCAGGGCTAAGCTTTTTTGTCAATGTAATAGTCTAGGTCAACTCTTGTAACTCTTTTTGAAGTAATAAAGATGAAATATTTGAGTATTGTGTGAATTATGTGTGTTTATGTGCTTATAATTTAATTATAAATGTATAATTAATAAATAATAAAAATAAGCGTCAAAATTAAAGTGTGAGAAAAGCCCGATATCTCTACATAAAGTTGTAGAATATGCCTCAAGGTTTCCGTGCATATAAGGAACGCCGAAATCCGAGTTATAACGAAGAAGTTATGACCCGTCGAAGTTTCGCTACAGAACCGGCACGATACCGGGGAGCGTGAATAGTGAATTTACGATAGAGCGAGATTTAGCCTTAGCAATCTAAACGAAAGTCGTAGAATATGTTAAACTAAGAACATCAATAAAAAGAACACCCAAATTTGACTTCGTATGAAGAAGTTATGATTTTTCGAAGTTTCGGAATAATAGTGTACAGCCCGAAATTCGAATATTAGATCGAGCAATTTTTAGCCGACACGACCTGAACGAGAATCAAAGATCTCGTTAAGAGTAGCGTAACGAGAAAAAGATGGGTGAAAACGGATGTCGGATGAAGAAGTTATGAGGATTTAACGGACCAATCGTGTCCCGGCCCGTTAATAATATAAAATTTAAAATCGAGCCAAAATTAGCCAACGAAGTCTAAACAAAAGTTGTAGATTACGTTCCCACCTTCGTGTGGATATAAAGAACGTCGAAATCGGAGTTCGTATGAGAAAGTTACAAATTTTTAAAGTTGAAGTATGAAAATGCGAAAACTGGTGCGAGACTAGTGACGTGGCACATTGTGGGCCGTCCGATGAAGGTCTCAGATCTCGCTTCCGATCATGCCATGAAGCCTCGCTATTACGCCCCGCGTACGAAGAAGCTACGCCCCGCGTAACCTCGGTCTAATCCATCCGATGAGTGCGAGCCAGCTGGTGCGAGCTGGCAACCTTATCCGAACCATTACGCCCCGTGTAGGTCCGAGGTACGCCCAGCGTACCGAGGCCTCGCAGGACTATAAAAGGAGGCCGAGACTTCATCATTTTTCACACCTTTTTCACTTCTCTCTCTAACTTCTTTCTCTCTCTACAACCCCAAACCACCCTTAAACCCTAGTTAAGCCCCTTAGCACCCTAGGGAAGCCCCGAGGCTCCTGGAGTCCCGAGAAAAAGGAGTTTTTCGGTTTCGAAACGCTGCTCCAATTAAGTCTCGGTTCTCGATAAAATTCGTTGTAAGTATGCTACGCTTACGCAATTTTTAATATAGCTTTCAAATAATTATAGGAATGTTATTAGGTCCTTAAAATAATTATTTGGGCTATTATTATGAGTTATATCGAGTATTATTAACGCTTAATAATACTCGGACTAATTAATTTGTCGCGGTAATCGTTAAACTAAACCCTAGTGGTATCAATACTAGGTTTTATCGAAAGAATATCGTTTTGAGAGTATCGAAGCACTGTCAGAGCGCTGAGTCACCACCTAATCAGGTGAGTGCATAGTTACTTTCAGCTTACACATAGATATGAAGTATTTTATATAAATTGCGTGCTATGTGTGCATATTATCTGAATACTTGCTATCTATGCTGGATGAACATTGTTATACATGTTTTCAATGATTTAAACTGTATATGTATTTTATATCTACGAAAATGTTGGGGTAAAACATGGGTAGATTTAATAGGTGATGTGTGATAAAATGATGAGAGGCCTCGATGTTGATGTTGTTGATTCTGTCATCTAGCGGAGTATGGATGACGACCACGGACTCTTCTAGACAGTCCAGTGGAACACTAGCAGGCTCGCAACCTGTAGGTGTTTGTGAACGATGTGTTCACCGGTGTACTCCATCCCCCACATGGTTGCCTTTAGGACATTTATTGCCGAGGAATCCCCTTAGCAGTAGTGTCCGTCCCGATGATGATCCTTAGGCTAGGTCCCTTATGATAGGTGTTTAGGGACGTAAAGTGAGGATAACGGGAACGGGTAATCGGGTTATTTTTGATTGATGAAATTAATAAACTTATTTATTGTGGGTTGAAAACCCTATGTGCTCACCAGGCTCCCAAGCCTGACCCACTCAGTTTTATGCATTACAAGTAGTGGTGCATGAGCATAGGTGTGATGTTTTGGACAAGGGACTACGGATATAGGCCTATAGATATGAAATAATGTAGTAAGGCTTATATTGTACTGTTTATGCTTTTGATCTGTACGAACATGACATCCCGAGTCTTTTAATGAAATACATTTCTATGGAAATGCTTTTGATAAATCTTTATCATATTTTTGTTTTGGGACAAATTCCGCAACACTTTCATTTAAAAAGTGACTCTGATTTTTAAACAAAGCATAAACAAACCGGTCTTTTCTGGCCGTGATTTTGGGGATGTCACAATTTGGTCCCTTCTCGAGTTTGTGTTCTGGATCTGGACCCAAAGAGGTCCAGAGGCCTTGACCCTTGGAGCTTTATGAGTCGTTTTGGGAGCCATGAGCTAGGGATGTCATTTTTGGGGCTAAATTACCATTTTGGACCATTTAGATGTCATATGAGTGCCAAGGTCCGAACTTTACATAATTATCATGCTTGGGGAGGCCAGATCTATGATTGTATGGAACAGATCTGACCTCAGGAGTTGTATAGAGTTTGTGCATGGCATGAACTCGCCGAGTCCGAAGAACAGACTCGGCGAGTAGTATGAAGGTTGCCGTTAATCACTCAGTGAGTGGACTTGCCGAGTTGGGGAATAACTCGGTGAGTCAGGAAGAGTCAGGGGAGTCTGAGTTCAAGTTGGAACTCGCCAAGTTGTTCTTGAGACTCGACGAGTTGAGTCGGGGTGGCCCCGCGATTCATGCCAGGTGGAACTCGTCGAGTCAGGGGAAGTACTCGACGTACCAAGAGAGGGTCTAAGAGAGTCAGTGGACACATGTAGACTCGCCGAGTCGCCCTAGTGCACTCGACGAGTCGGGTCAAAGTTTGACCGTTGAACTTGTTGACTTTTAGGGTTGAGTACATTGTATTAATGAGAGTATTTACTTTATGTGATTAGGCGGAGGCTAGGTCACATTTCTACCGAGTCAGACACTTACCGAGACACCGAGGTGAGTCTTCTCACTATACGTTACCTAGAGTGGTATGATGTGTTGACCAGAGGGTCTTATGTGTTACGTATGAGATTATGTGCTATGTGATATATGTATGTTGTATGATGTATAGACCGGACCGGAGGGTCCAACGACCTATTACCGGACCAGAGGGTCCAACGAGCTACGGGACTGGAGGGTCCCGCTGAGACACATCGACCAGAGGGTCGTATTATAGCCTCGAGAGGCGTATTTGTTGTATGTGGTATTTTGGGGAACTCACTAAGCAATTATGCTTACAGTTGTTGTGTTATGTGTTTTAGGTACTAGTGATGAGCGTGGGAAGGCGTCGGCAAGATTCGTACACACACACACACACGTATTGGAGTTTATGTTTGAGATTCTGGGGAGATGTTTTGTGATGATAACATTTGATACAATATGTTTTGACATTATTTTATGAGAAAATGTATGTTTTTAAAAATGAAAAATTGTTTTGAAAATTTACGTTGTTACAGCAAATAAGGCTATAAATGCCTTTAAATAGGTCATAGGCCCGAAAGTTTAGGGTTTCCTTCACCAGCGCTGACTCGGCGAGTCGAAACACAGACTCATCGAGCCAGCTCATTGATCCTCGTTACCCAACGCGACCCTACTCGACAAGTGAGGCATCAACTCGTCGAGTCGCCCATGAAACTCATTATAACTATAGAAATGATATACCCCGGAACTAGGATGTCACATGAATCATACTCATTTGGAATCAACTTACCTTCAACTTAGCGAAGTCAGCAAACATTGTTGGATCATTTGACCAAAAATCAAGTAATCGGCATATATATTAAATAACATGAGACGCTTCCCGTTCAATAATCAAAATAATGTAGGATCAAGAATTCCTCTCTGAAATGCATAATGCTTGTGAAAATAAGTGAGAGTCTTTTTCTTGGGGCGATGAGCTTTCTTGAGGCCATAAATAGGTTTTTGGATTTGTAGCATTAATTTGAATAAGCTAGATTCACAAATCCAGGAGACTCGCGGAGCGGGATCTTTGGGAAGCGATTGGACTTGGAGGATGACAAGAATTTTAGGCTTGATAGTTAATGGGGTTGATGCATGGAGTGGGCTTGTTGATTATTTGAAGGCATGGATGAAAGGAACTTTAAATTTGCAAGAAACGGAGGAATATTTGAGCGTGCGTAGATTATTGATCAGAAAATTATGTGAGTTATGGATCATTTAGAGAAGCCAAGTTGGGCTTAAAATGAAGAGAACCTGAAGAAAAATCGGCTAGAAGCTGATCAAACTCAAATTGGACCAATGGACTAAGATGTGGAGGCCCAAAAATCAAAGAAGCCCACAATTAGATACCACCTGTGCAACCCACCAGCGCAAGGCTGCGTGGCCGCGCACGACACTACAAGGGTAATTTCAGAGTTTCATTTGGAAGGCTATTTGAGGAAGGTTGGTGTGCATCTCTTCCATACTTTCGCACCTCCTAAATTTGACGTTTTCTCTGGAGATTTTAGAGCATTTTCAAGGCCAGGAACACCTTAAGAACATCATCTTTTTGATCTTGATTCTTGCAAAATGTTTGGTACAATCTACTCTTACTTTTTTTCTTATGTTTAGCCATGTTAGGCTAGACTAAACTTGGTTGACTTTGGTGAAATCATTTGAATGTTTGTTGAATGTTGAAGACTCCATGAACTTGTTCTTGAATCTGTATGAGAATGTTTTTTGTTTTAGCATCTTCTTACTACTTGTATTTTTTTTATTCTTGAGTTTAAATGTATTTGTAGTGGTTTGTTGGCTAATTTCATGATTAAGTAAAGGATCCTCAAATTAGGAAGCAACAAGTGGTTCTTGTGTTGGTTTTATTTCACATAATCATAAAAACATTTTCTCCAACATAGAAGTGAATTCATTTGACTCCTCTTGGATTTGGTGACATTTTGGTTCTTAATGCTAGTTGACTTTCACTAATTACATGCCTAATGGAAATTGTGACTTTGACTAAGGAAATTGTTATGAGCTTTTCTAACTATTTTAACAACTAAGAAAAGTCTAGGTAATATCAAGCTTCTTCAATTACTATAGCCAAAGTAAATATTTAAAACAAGTATTTCCCCATTGGATTCTAATGATATGTTCATCAAATGTTCAAGTGAGGAAGCCTTAAGTCAACCATCTTTCTCTTATTGATTTTACATCAAACTCTTGTTTTTGTTGAATTATCTATTTAAATCTTAGTTTTATTCTAGTTTGATTTCAAGTATTTCAAAAGATTGAAACCCTCATTTTTACTTTTATTGTCGTTTTACAAGTATTTCTACAAAGAGATTTTCATATAGTTATACAATTGAACCAATCTCTGTAGATTCGAACCATTTACCACTATACACTATATTAGTGTAAAAGATTTAGGGTTATTAATTTTGTTGGTCTCGATAACCACCAATAATCATGTAAAGAAATACACCTTATAATAACATACTTTCTAGCATGAACTTCTTAATTTCATGCAAAACATGTTATAACAGAACTATAGCATGAAGAACTTCACATATTTGAAACCAAATTAAATCCACACCACTAGAATGAACCTACCAGTATATTGATGCACAAATTTACCATATTAAGGAGTCTAGCATACAAAGGGTCTCCTAATTTATTTGTTATTGCAAATCATCACAAATTCAGAACCCAAATATCACATAAAACTCATATTGTAACATCAATGCAATAATATGGACCGTACACTTGTATTAAAGCATGCAAAATTCCCATACATATACTTAAACAACCACAAGAATTACTCGCCTATAGTCCAAAATAAATTAGTTAGGAACAGTGGAAGTCGGCCTAAAAGAAATCAAACAACACCCTACAAAAGAACATGAAGACCCAAATCAGAAACGACACCAAAAAAAAATGTACCAGTTCTGTTCGGTAGGAGCGTTGCGCCTAAAGCAAGACCCGCCATGCTTTTGTGTCAGACGGTTTTTGAGAAATTCAAGTGTCGGTGTTCTAATTCGTTTTTTAGCCAACTTAAGGGTGATTTCGAATAGATGGGACACACCTAGTATGCGTAGGACGTCCATTGGCTTGGTGTTAATTATTTATCTGTACAAAACATGTAAAACCACTTCCTTGAGTGCATGAACATGGCTACCATGCCAACTGAATCAATTTAGAACAGAAAGATGATAAAAGATTAGTACATGTAAGTTATATATTTATGGAAATGTGATGGATTTCCTAAACAAATAAGGAGGAATGAAGACTAGATCGCTATAAGAAGAATATGCACTTGAAAAGCACCAAAAACACCACACCACCTTCTTGGATCTTCAACAAAACTTCAATAATGGAAACCATACTTATGAATTCACTTCAAAGGGACTTGGAGTTTGAAATTAGGGTTTGTTGGCTTGGTGACAAAATGTAAACTTAGGGTCATTACACTTGGAAGTTCATTCTTATAAAGTATGGACATTTGAGTAATGCCAATTTCCTAGTTCTATAATTGTGCTAGAATATATGAGTTATATCCCACAAACATTTGCTTACGGCATCGATCGTGATTTGTACCAGATTTTACGACTTGTATGCCTTGAGCATGATAAAGCATATCATATTCACTTGGAAAGAATTAGTGAATCATAATTAAGTATACTCGTTTCCTATAGGCAAAAAGGAAATAGTCTTAGTGTGGAAGTCATAAATGTAAAGGTTACATCGATGACAAGTTCCACATGAATAAAGATAATTTCGTTCGAAGTTGAAATTTTTGTTTTTACTAAATCGCATTGTATTAGCTTGATTAAGCACAAAGTAATACACCATGGTGGATTTAAGATTGAAACTTAGAGTATATTGCATCTTGTCAGAATGTAAATGAAACTATGTCGTTCATTAACGACATCATTATGGAAATTCAATCGTTGATGGTCCTTATGAAAGTTCTTGTAACTATAACGGATAGCTTAACTCAAGTATAGATCCCATGTCACACAAGCTCACATGTCATATAATCAAGAAATTTTAACACATTTTGTTCAATTGTGAAGATATCATAGTCAATAGGATCATATCGGAAGATAATCTTGTCGATCCATTCACCAAGTCAGTGTCACCAACCAAGTCTGTTAGTTAGACAAAGTCTTGAGACTTTGATCTACAAATGAATTTGCTTAGTGACACTTGCATTTGTTTGATTTATTTTAGAAACGTATAACAATATGAATTGTAATCATTTTGATGTTTATTACGTAGAGAATTTGTTTCTATCAAAGTTGTGTTATTCATTATTGTGTTTCACTCTGCATGTTTTGAACCCACTTCCAAAATTTTAATTATATTGAAAACTCCACAATCGGTTGTACTCTCGGGAGTATCGAACTTAAGACTATTACGAGTGTTAGTTGATTGGACCATATGAGATGGGACATTACGATAACGTTGCATGAGTACTTGAAATAAGGATTTTAAGTATTGGAACAAACCGCTCTTAGAGATTACTTCATGGATCTAGTTATGAGTAACTCAAAGACAATAATATCTTGTATTCTTCAAACCAAGATGAATATGACATTTTTTAGACTAGTAGACAAAAAAAGACTATTTAGTCAAATTTTAAACTATGTTTCCATTTAATTAACTCGAAATAGGATTGATAAATAATATCGAGTAGTTATATAACTAAAGACTAAATTTTGAAAATTTGGCAAGTGAATTAAGTAAATAAAATGTATTATATATACATAAAGGGTATAAATATATAATAATAATAATATTTCAGGGGTATTGTTCAGTTTTGAAGATATATTTCGGTTTTGGGATAGTATCTGTGATTAAAACAAGCTGCAGGGACCGAATCTGTTAAATTGAAAAATCCGATTGTCTTCTTCCTGGAAAAGCATACAACTACTGTGGTGACTTCTTCACCATTTTATGGACCTGCAAACTCGATTCCTTCTAAAGGCAAGTGATCCCTACCCTAAATAAACTCCTTTCTGTCCATTCAGAGCCATTTCCCATTCCCTTTGAGCCTTACTACCGAGAGAAAGCAAGACCATTAGAGAAATCCAATCATCTATCGGCTCCAAAATAACCAATTTCCGTTATGCCCTAAACAATCGTCTACACAAAAGCATAGATCGGAAGAAGAAAGTGATTTCTAGCCATCATATTCCTCCACGGCCTCCGTCATCTTTCTCTATTGGTTTCCTCCGATCATGCAGCCCCGACCATCCTTCCTCCAACTCAAGTGCGACCTTCGGATTTATTACCTAAATTGTTTCCCACATAAGATGTTCTTCAACAACGTTTTTGAATTAATCATGTTTATGTTCTTACTAAATTTCAGAACTTTTTTTTTCTTTTTAATGAAGATTATGATGCTTCTTACACCATTATGATTTTCGTTTCTATAAAAGGATCTCACTTTGTAATATCAATTACACATATTAAAATAACATTTTGTTGTCATTTTTTATTAGCATCGTCATATTGAAGGTTCTATTTCTATGCACCAGAAGGCACATGTGGAGACTTGTGTGAAAAGGAAATTATGACTTAACATATGTCAAGTCAATTTTTAGAGTGCCACAAAAAGCATTCCTTTCATCTTTCATACAAAAAAAAGGATTAACCAATGGAAAGAATCCACCAAAGAGAAAATCCACTAAAGGGGAAAGAAGCTTATCTAGAGGTATGAAGATCAATGGCTCACATTATGAATCTGTTTATGGATCTCATGATGAATTAAAAACAAATTATGCAGTAACAAATTTAGGAATATGCTATTGATGTACAAGATTTATTTATCGAATGCATTCAGGTATCATTTTAGATTTAAGGTGGTTT
This sequence comes from Lactuca sativa, assembly GCF_002870075.4. Taxonomy (NCBI): domain Eukaryota; kingdom Viridiplantae; phylum Streptophyta; class Magnoliopsida; order Asterales; family Asteraceae; genus Lactuca; species Lactuca sativa. Next base: position 191,175,295 of record NC_056629.2, read on the forward strand.
TTTATGTTTTTGTTTATATTTATGTATTATTTTACTATAAAATTAGTTGCACTTTTGTCATAGAAAATTTTATATGCATTTTCTTATCGTGTGAAACAAATATAAGGGTATTATTTTCTTATCCATCAAGGGGTAATATGGTCATTTTTCATCATTTTGAATGTTTTTATAAAAAATGTAATGTTATAAAATAAATGGTAAATCATAAATGAATTTTAATAAAAAAAAATGTTGTGTGAGGGTAATATAGTCATTTTGTACAGTCATTCAGATGCAAAATCAAACAATAAGGGGTCGTTTGATAGTTGCTGACTAAGAAAGTGCTGATTGAGAAAGGTCTGTCTGAGTAATAAGTTCTGACTGAGTAAGAAACTATGTTGTTTGATTATACATCTGAGTGAATGTGCTGACTGATACAAAATGACAATTCTACCCTGATGCTCTTTATAGTAATAATAATAATAATAATAATAATAATAATAATAATAATAATAATAAGAATAATAATAATAATAATAATGATAATAATAAAAGTAATAATAATAATAATAATAATAATAAAAGCAATAATAATAATAATAATAATAATAATAATAATAATAATAATAATAATAATAATAATAATAATAATAATAATAATAATAATAATAATAATGTATACAAAAAAACTTCCAGCATAAAAGACATTAAATATACTATTTTAGAGATTAAAACACAAAAAACCCTTTAGCTTGCTGGTAAACATCATTCTATGTATAGAGGAGACCGAGTTCAATTCTCGTAACCTCCAATTACACTTGTTTTTATCCAAGGCCAAGGGTATTATTGTAAAGTCTTGCTTTCTTTCTCAGTCAGCCTCCTGCCAACTCCTTTCTCAGTCAGACATTTCTTACCGAGTCAGATGGCCAGAATTGGATTATCAAACACATTTTGCTGACCGAGTCAGCCAAAAACGTCGGACTTGACTCGGTCAGACGCATATCAAACGGGGCCTAAGTTTCAATTAGAAGTTAATTCAGTTAGAACTTCTAACCCAGTCAGCTTCAAACTCAGTCAACTCTAACCCAATTAACAACTATCAAACGATCCTTAACTTAGGCTTCAAGTTTCCGTCGTATTCAGATTTCATAGGTAACTAGGTGTAAAATGCATACATGGGTTCATTTTAAAAAAATTAAATATAAAATTCTAAACATTTAAAAGTATGAATTTATAAGAAAAATATTGAATTATTAAAATTAATGTGCTTTTTTTTATTTTTAAATTTAAACAATTTAGAAAATAAACAAAGAAAATTAATAAGGTTTTAATTAGAAATTTTAAAATTAAAAAGAAAGTCAATTAATAAAATTGATATGCATTTATTATTACATTTATTATAATTATTATATTTAAATATTATTTGAAATTTGATAAAATGAAAAAAAAAAAAAAAAAAAAAAAAAACCACAAAATGCAATGTAGAAAAATTTTAATTTAAAATAACCACAAATTAACATGTAACAAAAAGATTTTTATTTATTAGTGTAAATATATGGATTTAATTTTTTAAATACAATAACAAAGAAAGGAGCTATCATGGTATACATTTTATGTTTGTTTAAGTAATTTTATTTTCAAAATCTGTTTGTTCTATTAATGGATTTACCTCGTTAAAAGAAATGTATATAGATGAGTCTTAAATCATGTTTTAGCAAAATATAATTAGGTTAATTATATTTTTATACATTTGGCAAAACTATATGACCGTTTATTTAACTAATAGTCATATGAGCTAATGTTAATGCCAATATATAATCATTGGATTTAGAAGGATAAAATCATAAAATGGTTAATACGCTATTTGATAATAATGTAAATAAGAATGATATTAAGAATTATTACGTAATACATCAAATTTGAGCTAAGTCGAGGTCACATTCTTGGCCGGCGGCGGAAATATCTGGCTGTGCGACGTAGAGATATTGGTTCAAGGCATACAGATATGTTGAACATTATGCATAAATAAAACACAAACGAGACATTTATTTATTATAAATATTCAGGGTTACATTGTTTGATTTATCAAGCACGCATTTTGAACATAACTAGAAATGACAAATAGACATAACTAAACTCCACTAAGCTTCCTTGACGACATCCTCTTCTGCACGACTCTCTTCCACATTCATCTTCCTGAGAATACACGTATTTTGAAAACATCAACATAATGTTGGTGACTTAACATGTTTTTATAGTTTTTTGCTTTATTTGATTGTATATTAAGAATCATTTTTCTTTTCAGAAAAACCATTTTTTCCTTATTAAGATATTTTACCTATCATAACTTACTATCTTTATATCTTAAGATATTTTACTAATCCTAACTTATTTTATTAACTACTTGAATGTGTCCCTCTAGGTAGTCGGATCTCTAACATTTACAGAATGTATTACCATGAGTCTCCATAATTGACGTTGTGGACTAATAATTTTCCCCGTATCATGCTTCATTGGTCGTCGAATGATGCTTGTATAATAAATAAAGATATCTGGTTGGGATTGTAGCTAGCAATCGCAGGTGGGGGAGTCAAACACGTATAGATCTATACAGATCAATTCGACTCTCACAATATTAATGATTATAGATTTGGGGTAGCTGAATTTCATGAGAGTATGGATGAATAATATGTTGGATCAAAAATACGGTTTATACTTTGCTTTTCTAGTTGATTATAATAATCTGTAATATTTTATGAGTTTACAGTCAGGAAGTGTGTTTACGACCGTAAACAGAGTTTTCGGCCGTAAACATGTTTACGACTGTAAACCTAGTTTGCGGCCCAAGTGTGTGTGTGTGTGTGTGTGTGTGTGTGTATATATATATATATATATATATATATATATATATATATAGAGGTGAGGGGTGTGAGGAAGAGAATGATGAACAAAAAAAGAGCTTAAGTGTGTGCATTTGAAGGTGTTCTAGAGAGAGAGAAAAGAGAGTGTGTGTTAGTGTGTGTGAATCTTGTATCCGGATCTTCATTCATATCAATACATACAAGATTCATCATCTTCTTCTTCTTCTCCTTCTCTTCTTATTGTGATCTGACATCATCCGTTTGATTGGGATTCCGCACCATCAAACGGATCTGATTGATACACAGACATTTTTGGGGACTTACAATTGGTATAAGAGTTTGGTTGTATCAATCAATTTTTGTCAGATCTGGAGCCGATTTGATCTTATTTTGGAAAGATTATTGCTTTTTTGGATAGATCTCGGAAAATTAGGGGGGGGGGTTGTTCTTCGCGTTTTTCCTAAAAACGAGTTTTTGATCGAGTTTTGGAGCAAAAAGTGTGAAAAAACGTTGTTTTTCATCAAGAACAGCGATTTCTGAAGAGTTTACGGTTTCTGAAGGGTTTACAGTCCGGAGTTTACGGCCGGAAACTGGTTGCCAGAGTTTACGGCCGGAAATGTGTCGCTAGAGTTTGCGGCCTGGGCTCGGTGGTCAGCGGATTGCGGCTTGGTACGGCTTGTTGATCGGCTTGAAGAACGGCTCGGCTCGGATCGCAGCTAGGTAAGTCAGCTTCGCAGCAGCTTCAAATAAAAAGGGGACACGAAGTTAGGGGGAGGCAGGGATCGAACCTGCGACCTCTTGCTCACAAACCAAGCGCTCTTAGCCAACTGATCATTTGTCTCAATCCCCGGAAATATTAAACTTAACCTCTCCTTATCGCACCAGTTTCGCATATTTAACACTTTTAACCCCAAACATCAATTTCTTTCATTTTTAAATTTCTTTTTCAACCAATAATTTTAATTTTTAATTTTTAATTTTTGAAATTTATTTTTGACTTTTTACTTAAAATTTAGACTTTGACTTTAAAGCTTGATCTTTGACTTTGAACTTTGACTTTATCGTTTGACTTTTTAAGTTTGACTTTTCAAGTTTGACTTTTGAGTTTGACTTTTTAAAATTTGACTTTTAATGATGACTTTTGAAGTTTTTAGTCAAAGGGCATTTTTAAATTTAAGTTTGACTTCTAGTTGTGTTTTTAATAGTTTTTGAAGTTTACGAGGAAATTGAAGACATGAAAGAGAGTCGTCAAGAGATTTTAAGACAAAACTTCAACATGTTCGATTATATCCCTAGAGAAACCCTCGAAACTCAGTTGCAGCGATTTACTACACTCACTACTGAGATGAATATAACTGGGATCTTCTTGTCCAAATCTGAGATAAACAAAAAGCTACTGAATGCACTTCCGAAATCGTGGGATATGGACGTGGCTAACATCAAGAAGACAAAAGATCTCAATCGTCTTAGTCTGGCTGATGTAATTGAAGAACTTGACGTTTTGAATTGTCGAAAAACAATGAGTTCCGCAAACCTTCCGGTTAATGAAGTGTCATGTTCTCATTCATATGAAGTTTCATGCTCTCAATCATGTGAAGCTACGATTAAACTTCTTCGTGAACATAATGATTTATTAAAAAGAGAAGTTGAGGACCTAAGATATGAAGGATATCAACTCAGGAAAGGACAGAAACCCCTGAAGGCCTAGTTAGAAACAAAAATAAAGGATTTTAAGAGAATTCAAACAAAATATAGTGAAAAATGTGAACTTTATGACTATATTAAGAGACAACTTGATGTTGTGACCGAAGAACTTGACGCTTTGAAAATTAAGTGTGGAAAAACAGATGTTAGTTTCAAAAATTATACTGCGTCAAGTCAGAAAATCGAGTCCTTATTTGAAACCCAATTAAAATTCAAAGATAATCAAAACAAGGGTCTAGGGTATGATAGTGTTTCTCCACCTTTCAATCATAACTACACATCCATCCCAATTACATAGGAAGAAATTGACAAGGAGGTACATCTTCGATATGGCAAACTAGCTGGATTTGTATCAGGAGGTATTCAGGTTGAACATACTAATGTTTCTGCTTTATGTGCAGGTAAAGTAACAGAAGATGAGAACAAGGAGAAAACTATTGAACAAACCAACATCTCCTTGAACTCTGAATCTGTTGCTTCGAACTTAACTGCTTCTGATCAACCTGCTATTGAGAAATATAGGCCACCAATTCCAACGCAACAGAGTTCTTGTTGCAAGTGTGCATGTGGGAACAACAAGAGACAAGGCAAGGATACGCCACCAGAGGCAGGAAGAAACAATTTCCCAGTGAAGAAAAAGACTTGTGTTTCACTATGGAACACCTGGTCACATTGCCCGAAATTGTCCAAATCGCACATACGTTCCTTACTATGCACAAGGCTGGCAGAACGCGCCAAGAGGGAGATAATCCAAAAGATACACCTCGAGATCACGATCAGACATTGACGACTGGAATGTCAAGAAGGCCAAGAATGCAATTCCTAAGGCCAAGAGTTCAACTCCCAAGGCCAAGAATCAAACTCCGAAGGCCAAGAATCTGAATCCCAAGTGCAAGAAGGGAATGTCGGCCAAGAAGTCTAATCCAAGAGATGCTCCCGTGAAGCCAAAATCAAAGTCATCTCAACGGCCGACTTCAAGTTCCAAAGCAAGTACTGAGCTACCCATCATATTGAAAAAGAAATGGGTTAAACCCATCTACAAATGGGTTAAACCCATCTACAAATGGGTTCCAAAAGCTCACTCTCCCAAATCAACTAATGACTCTAATATTTCCTCATCTTCTGTTTGTGAAAAACAGGATATGTCATGGGAGAAAGTATCGTGCAAGGATGACAAAGGTCGACCCAGTTTCAAAATGGATTGGGTTCCAAAGACCAACTGATCTCGCTCTATGTTGGAGCAGCTATGGAGGCATATCATCAGACTTTGGTTTGTTGGTAGTGGTTGTTCCTGGCACTTGATAGGGGACGTCTCTCAACTGTACAACATTCAGACATTTGTTTGAGAGTTTGTGTCCTTTGCGGGAAGGGAAGAAAGGAAGTGATCACTCACGAGGTTAGTGCTTAATGACGTGAAGAATTTTTGGATCTATTCTGAGATTATGCGTGCTGTTCTCAGACCTTCTGGATGCAAATTCAATCGGTGACGTACGGTTTGAGTTTTCTTCTCTATAATCCTGAGTTTTTCTTAGGCTGATTCGCTTTAAAGACTAATATTTTGTTTTAGGATAGTTTAAATTTGTGCATTTACTTTCGTTTCTCTCATATGCACAAATTTAGGGGGAGAAATAAAAACAAAACAAAAATTAGAAAATTTTCAAAAATCCAAAAACATTAGAAAATCAGAAAATCAAAAATATGTTGGTTATGAAATGTGCTTGAGGGAGATGTTTTGGGAAGTGATATTAACAAGTGATAACAGGCAATCTAAGTCAGCGTAACGTACCCGAAGTTGAAGAGTTTATGCTCTGGTTTGATGCGTCGGTAGGCACGAAAGATTCTAAATGGACATGACTAGGCAGAGTTAAACTTAGGAAATTTTTAGACTTGACAAATCTTGACCTAGTTAGATCCGTTTAGCCTGACAATACGACGCTTGGATAGATTGAGCAGGGAGATATATATATATATGGGAACCTACTCGTCACATTAAATAAACCCATATTTGGAACAGTGGTTTAACTTTTCCTCGATGTGCGGATTCTGTCCTTAATTCCGGTATTGATGGGGCGACTGGTAAATTCCGATGAATTAGGTCTGTAGAAAATTGTTTTCTCTTCTATCTGTCTGTTCGTCATATGTTACCTCCTCTACGTGACTCAAAATCCGACCTGGACTATAACATATGCAACTCTATTTCTCTGCATCTTCTATCTATGCTGTGACAACCCGATATTTCGAGTCAATGTAATGTAAATCCGATCAAATTTAGGTCAAAATGTAACCTTCCTAAAATCTTATTCGGATTAAATAAAGTAGTAGGAATCATATCAAGGTTTGCGTACATAAAAAGAACGTCCAAATCTGACTTCGGATGAGGAAGTTATGAATTTTTGAAGAAATTCCTTAATCACGTCATTTTAATAAATAAATAATAAAAATAATTTCGGAATTTGCCAACGGAATCTAAACGAAAGTTGTAGATCATGGTCTCACCTTCGCGTGGATATAAAGAACGTCAAAAACGGAGTTCGTATGAGGGAGATATGAATTTTTGAAGTTTATTTATAATAAATATAAATTTAATTATAAATTCCCGGTAATATCCGAAGGGGAGTCATCGGATTGGACCGAAGTACGCCCCGCGTACTGAGATCGAGGGTCTCGGATCGTCCACGTCGCACTATCCGAAGAAATCTAACCCGTCCGACCCGCTGTCCCGTCCGACCCGCCGTCCCATCCGACCCGCGTACCCAGCAACCCGTCCCATCCGAACCGAGGCAGTCGAGGCTTCGGTCATGCATGACGTACGCGTACGCGCTGCGTACGAGCGTACGCCCCACGTTCGGAGGCGGTTCAGCCTTCCTATAAATAGGATGCGAGGCTTTCCGAAAATGTTGCTCATTTCTCTCCTCTCTCTCACAACCTTGCCTCGTTTTCCGTGCCCGTTATAACCCGAAGCTCTAGTCTTTTTGCTCAGGTTCCGAGGGTCGATTTTACTCCCAAGATTCCCGAGAATCCCGAGAAAAATCCGTTTTCCGAGACGAAACTCTGCCCGGTTTTCCATCTCGCTTTCTTCAATCAATCAAGTGAGTTTCATACCCCTTAATCAACCTTTTTAAATATTCTAAATGCTTTTATATGCTTTCAAGGGGGGAATACAAGTTAAATACTTATAGTTATTGTTTCAATCACATGTGATTGCATTAAGCACATGTGATTAATAACTAGGGAAACCATGATTTTATCACTATTCAAACTACCTATCAAACTGTTTTACTTCTAAATGTTTTCCAAATCCATTTACTTTTCGAATTTACACTGCAACTATGATTTAAACAAATGTTCCTTATACTTAATCTGTTTTAATCAAATCTACGCCTTCAAATTGTTTTATAGATTGACATCAAGTCAATCTTTCTTTAAAAATAATACTTATGTTTCAAATGTCTTAGAAATACTTATTTATGTTTTTATATTAGAAATTGCATGCCCATATATGTATAGACGTATAAATAATGTTTAAAGGGCTTAGGAAGGCCATCCACCCTATTTCCTTTTCCTCGATTTGGATGTGGTCTGGTGGGATTTTGGGTGACCATCCGAAGGTCGTTTCCATGTTAATTACATATCAAATATACATATATAGACATAAAAGTACTTCCATAACCATACGTACTAGACGCACCGTTAACAAGTTACCATCGGGGTAACACAGAACCATACTATTACAACTGCTAGATCAATGAGTCAGTTCATTCATGAGTCTATACTAGGAAGAGAATATATACAACTATACTATGAGAACATATAAAACTATACTAGAACAAGAAACATTTCATCACATATGCAAGAATACGATAACAAATGTGATCCACTGTATCGGAGCATGCCTTAAATGTCATGGCCCGAGTTGTAGCCAGAATTCTCTTGGAGGGAGAGCGTTGAGTTTGCGTATAGATCTATACTGGATTGACTATCCTACACCTTGCTGCTAGCTACAGCCGGACCTGCAGGTCTGCGGGTGCCAAACGTCATTCCGTTATTACGACCGTTCTTTATGTCGTTGTTATCAGTCGATAGTATGGTGCAATTATCACATTATACCTTAATATAAATCCGGTTTAAGGTAGTAGTAATTAGTACAACAGTAGTTCTTATTATACAAAGCTACAGTACTACAATGATTTACCCATTACATATTTTGGTGATAATCTCACTTAAGCGTTAATGTACAAACTATATTTTAACAAATGATAGTTATACTTGGGTAATTACACACTTTTTCAACAGACGAGTTTACAAAACAGTTTAGCCTTGGTAGAAGGTTACTTTTATAGAAAATATAGGATTTTCTGAGAGATTCAAACTTTTACAAACTTATACATTGAGACAGGTTCAAACGTTTTTGACAACAAACATTGACACTAAAACGCTTATGAACTCACCAGCTTAATGCTGATCTACTCTTTCAAAATAACTTGTATTCTCAGGTCATCAGTAGACAGGTACCGATGCCAGCTTTTGAGATGATGGAGCGTACTCAAGACTCATCATTTTATTATTTTGATTTACGTTATATTTTTGGTGTCTAAAACTGTACAGAACACGCATGTATTAAAATTATATATTTAATGCAATGGATGATGTTGTTTGCCTATTTACATTTACTGTGTTATGATTACCTTACATGACGTCCTCCGCCCCAGAACGTTTCCGCCGTTCTTGGTTTTGGGGTGTGACAGATTGGTATCAGAGCATTGTTTATAGTGAATTGAGTATATCAACCCATAAAAGATATACTAAACTATAAACCCATTAGGGATTAAACTCTGACCAAGAGTCTATACTTTAAATAATAAAATATTTAACTAAGTATACTAGTCTGCATTCATACTAAAATAAGTGTCACAATGACAAGAACAAAAGTATTACGATTGTTAAATATCACAAGTGAGCTCGGGGATGTCTGGTCAGTCCTGGGAATGGCATAGCCTGATCAACTATGCTGATCCTAGGAGTGATTAGCACATGCCTTAGAATGGTTGTGATAGGTTAACAAGTCTAAAAACTTACCAACAATACTACAAGAAGATCAATAGAACTTAAACTTAAAATACTATAGGAGTATTTTGCGCTACTAGTTACACGTATACTATATTCTTATACCTCTATTCTCGAGTAGATCTTGATGGCTAGATATCCATCATGGCGACCCGTACTTTCCCAATGAAGGCAATGCCGGGTGGATCGATGAAGAGCCCGAAGTTGAGCATCCAATCCCTTTGGATGATCACCTCGCAGAAGGCTTTTCGGATGGATCCGACTCCGAGCCTGAAGTCAACAACCCTTGACCAGCGTTTCCAGGTCCTACACCCATGTGGGCAAACAACCTGAACCGCTGGAGTGATAATCAGGGTCAACCCTTACCATACTTTGGGGACCGAACCTTTTACAACCTCAACGATGGTGGCTCTACTGACCGGGCTCTACCTGTCATTATCCGCAGAATAGCTCGTATTGTCGAGCAAGGTGGAGCAGCCGTCGACCGGGTCATAGAGATTGATGCCGACTCAGGTGTCAACACAGTCCGCATCCGCCGCCTTGGAGAAGACATGGAACTGACCCGGAGGACAAATAAAACCCTGCAGTAGCAGTTGGCTGCCTCACGAGCTGAAATCTTGGAACTTCGAGCTCGTCAGAGGACTCAGGATCGACCCATTCAAGAGGTGTTTCGTCAAGTGTCCGACCGCAGTACTCGCCCGGGATTTTCCCATCGCCGTTGGTTGATGTTTAGTACATCTCCGTCTTTTAATTAAAGGATAGCCTTTAACATCTGTGCTCCAAGTAGCACTTGTGTGTAAAATGTTTCTAACTTTCCTTACTCAAAATTTGAAATCTAAGAACTATCAAACTTTTCTATATGGTATGATGTATGACCTACAGTTAGGTCGATTTTCCCTGAACTTATTACATCAGTAATACCAGTATTTTTGAGATCTATCTATCTGGGAAAAATCTATACACTTGTGTTTTCCTACTAATATTTCTTATTATGGTTTCAAACACTCTTTCAACTGTTGGACTATGGTTAGTTAGTCCATGTGTCACCCTCACGTTGCTTACAAATTGATTCTTACCATCTTTCTTATCGTTATAAACTTTTAGCTGAAGGATGCCTCCTCGCAAGTCTCCCAGGAATAGGAATAATCCTGCACCTCCACCACCTCCTCCGCCTCCGGTCATCGATACTGTAGCCCTGAATGCTGTCGTAGCTGCAGCAGTGGCAACTGCCATGGCTCAGTATCACTCTTCTGATGCCAGCAGAGGTGGAACCCCTGTGGAATCTATTCCGATCGAAATCCCTGTGCGCTCAAGGGAGTGCTCTTACAAGGATTTTACAAACTGCAAGCCGAAGCCTTTCTATGGCACCGACGGAGTCATTGCTCTCTCGCAATGGTTCGAGAAGACTGAATCAGTCTTCGAAATCTGTTCATGCCCTGCTGCGTGCAAAGTGAAATATGCCGCATGCACCTTTGAGGGTAAAGCCCTAACATGGTGGAACGGCCACGTCAAAGCACTAACTCTCGTCGTAGCCAACGACATGGGCTAGGAAACAATGAAAGACCTCATAACTGAGGAATACTGCCCGAGGGGCGAGCTCCAGAAACTGGAGCAGGAACTCTGGAACCTGTCAATGAAGGGCACCAATGTGGTCGCTTATACTGCCCGCTTCAGCGAGCTGGTGGCCCTCTGCCCCAATATGGTTCCCACCGAGGGGAAGAAGATCGAGAGGTACATTTAGGGACTAGTGCCTCCGTATCAGGGGAATGTGCTAGCGTCAAACCCCGCTACCTTCGACAGTGCCAAACGATTGGCACAACGACTCATTGACCATGGAGTCAAAACCCCTGCAACCACAACCACCCTAGCCATCCCGGAAACCTCCAAACCCGCCGATACTAAGCGGAAATTCTGGGATGAAAGGAAGAAGCATCAGGCTGCCAAAAAGCAGCAATTGGTGGCAATTCATGCCGCAGTAACCCCTACTGCTGCTACTACTGCCCCGGTGAGTCGGTATGCTGGGAGTTCGCCTAAGTGCAACAAATGCAGCTATCACCACAATGGCCCCTGCCGTGAATTGCAGTGCTCTAACTGCAACAGGAAAGGACACACCGTCTGATTCTGTAAGTTCCCGGCACAACCGATCTCCCATGTTCCTGGCTCAGGTGCGAGCCCAACTTGCTATGGATGTGGCGAATCAGGCCACTTTAAGAGGGACTGCCCCAAAGCGAGGAATGCTAGAGGAGCAGGGAGGGTACTGGCTATAGGCCACGGGGAAGCAGTTGCTGACCCGACAGTGGTGACCGGTACGTTCCTCCTCGATAACTCCTATGCATGCATTCTGTTCGATAGTGGAGCGGAACGAAGCTTCGTAAACCATAAATTTGCTCGCATGCTTAATCAACCACCGCACGCACTCAAAGAACTATTCACCGTAGAAATGGCTAATGGAAAAACTGAAAATACGAGTAGCATATACTTAGGTTGTACCCTAACTCTAGATAACCATTCATTTCCAATCGACCTCATGCCAGTCTCAATAAAAAGTTTCGACGTCATCATTGGCATGGACTGGTTAAGCCTTCATCGTGCCGACATCATGTGCTTTGAGAAAGCAGTCCGTCTAAACCTTCCGTCTAACGAAACTCTTATAGTCTATGGTGACAAACCCGGTGCAAGTCTTCGCATCATATCAAGTATTCAAGCACAGAAATACCTGCGTAAGGAATACCACGCATTCCTTGCTCACGTCGTCGACACGAACCTAGAAACGAAAGAACTAAAGAACCTCCCAGTAGTGAGCGACTTCCCCGACATTTTCCCAGAAGAACTACCCGGGTTGCCTCCACAACGACAAGTCGAGTTCAGAATCGATTTGGTCCCAGGAGCTACCCCAGTAGCCAAGTCGCCCTACCGTTTAGCACCAGCCGAGATGCAAGAACTCTCTGGTCAACTTAACGAACTGCTCAGCAAGGGCTTTATAAGGCCAAGTTTCTCACCTTGGGGAGCACCGGTCTTGTTCGTTAAGAAGAAGGACGGATCCTTCCGTATGTGTATTGACTATAGGGAACTCAACAAACTGACGGTCAAGAATCGTTACCCTCTGCCTCGCATAGATGATCTATTCGACCAACTGCAAGGGGCGAGCTATTTTTCCAAAATTGATCTGAGATCCGGATATCACCAGTTACGAGTGCTAGAGGAGGATGTACCGAAGACAGCCTTCCGAACTCGTTACGGACACTACGAGTTCGTGGTTATGCCATTCGGATTGACCAATGCGCCCGCAGTCTTCATGGATCTGATGAATAGAGTATGCCGACCTTACTTGGATCAGTTCGTCATCGTTTTCATTGACGACATCCTGATCTACTCCTGAAGTAAGAAAGATCATGGCGATCATCTACGACAAGTTCTAGGGACATTACGAAAGGAGAAACTTTATGCGAAGTTCTCGAAATGTGAATTTTGGATCCGAAGAGTCGAATTCTTAGGACACATGGTAAGCGAAGAGGGAATCCACGTGGACCCATCCAAAATTAAGGCCATTGAGAACTGGTCAGCACCGAAGATGCCTACAGAAATTCGTCAATTTCTAGGTCTCGCTGGCTACTACCGCAGATTCATTCAGAACTTCTCACGAATAGCGAAGCCTCTTACAACCCTAACCCAGAAAGGCATGGCCTTTGACTGGGAAGAGAAACAAGAAAGAGCGTTCCAAACGCTCAAACGAGCCTTGTGCACCGCACCAATACTATCCCTTCCCGAAGGAATAGAAGACTTCGTAGTTTATTGCGATGCATCAAACCAAGGGCTCGGATGTGTTCTGATGCAGCGGGGTAAGGTCATCGCCTACGCCTCGAGACAATTGAAGACACACGAGGTTAACTACACGACCCACGATCTTGAACTAGGAGCAATAGTGTTTGCTCTGAAGATCTGGAGACATTACTTGTATGGAACGAAGAGCACTATCTTTACCGACCACAAGAGTTTACAACACATTTTCGATTAGAAGGAGCTCAACATGAGACAACGACGATGGGTCGAACTACTCAGTGATTACGAATGCGATATTCGTTATCATCCGGGTAAAGCCAACGTAGTAGCAGACGCCCTAAGTCGGAAGGAATATTCTGGTCGCAAAGTCAAGTCGTTATCGATAACCATCCATTCACACCTGACTAAGCAAATTCAGGCGGCTCAACTTGAGGCCATGAAACCTGAAAATGTGCCAAGTGAATCCCTTAGAGGAATGGACAAGAATTTAGAAGCCAAGGGTGACGGAGCTTTATATTTCATGAACCGGATCTGGACACCGAAACATGGTGGTTTCCGAGACTTGGTCATGACCGAGGCGCACAACACTCGGTATTCCGTCCACCCAGGTTCAGATAAGATGTATCTGGACCTTAAGAAGCTATACTGGTGGCCTAATATGAAAGCAGAGATTGCTACCCTCGTAAGTAAATGCCTTACTTGCGCAAAGGTTAAGGTCGAGTACCAGAAGCCCTCTGGTTTATTGCAGCAACCAGAGATCCCGGAATGGAAGTGGGAGCGGATCACTATGGATTTCATAACCAAGTTGCCCAAGACGACGGGTGGACTTGACACCATATGGGTCATCGTTGATAGATTGACCAAGTCTGCACACTTCCTGCCTATCAAAGAAACCGACAAGATGGAGAAGCTTACGAGAACATACATTAGGGAAATCGTACGGCTACATGGTGTACCTATGTCCATTATCTCCGATAGAGATAGTAGGTTCACCTCAAGATTTTGGCAATCACTACAACATTCCCTAGGAACAAGGTTGGACATGAGCACAGCCTACCATCCTCAGACCGACGGACAGAGTGAGAGGACCATCCAAACTCTAGAAGATATGTTGCGAGCCTGCGTGATTGACTTTGGGAAGGCATGGGATACTCATTTACCCCTTGTCGAGTTTTCCTATAATAACAGTTATCACACGAGCATCAAGGCTGCTCCATTTGAAGCTCTCTACGGCCGTAAGTGCAGATCCCCTCTGTGCTGGGCTGAGGTGGGTGATACCCAATTAGCCAGGGGGAAAACTTCCGACAGTACTCTCACCGGTCCGGAGATCATTCGGGAAACAACTGAGAAAATCGTTCAGATCCGTGAACGATTGAAAGCCTCTAGAGACCAACAGAAGAGCTACGCTGATAAACGAAGGAAACCTTTGGAATTTCAGGTGGGAGACCGAGTCCTCCTCAAAGTCTCACCCTGGAAGGGCTTGATACGCTTCGGCAAGCGTGGAAAGCTTAATCCGAGATACATAGGGCCTTTCGAGATTCTTGCAAGAGTCGGCCCCGTAGCTTACAAACTCGAACTACCAGACGCACTTCGTAGCATACATTCTACATTCCACGTATCTAACTTGAAAAAGTGTTTATCCGACGAGACTCTTGTAATCCCACTCGACGAGATCGAAATCAACGAGAGCCTCAACTTCGTGGAAGAACCTGTAGAGATCATGGACCGTGAGGTCAAGCAGACAAAGCAAAGCCGTATCCCTATCGTGAAGGTTCGCTGGAATGCCAAGCGAGGACCGGAATTCACTTGGGAACGTGAGGATCAGATGAAACTGAAAGACCCTCACCTTTTTGCTTAGTTATTTGAAATTTCTAACTTGCTTAAAATTTTAATTTCGGGACGAAATTCCTTCTAACGGGGGGATGATGTGACAACCCGATATTTCGAGTCAATGTAATGTAAATCCGATCAAATTTAGGTCAAAATGTAACCTTCCTAAAATCTTATTCGGATTAAATAAAGTAGTAGGAATCATATCAAGGTTTGCGTACATAAAAAGAACGTCCAAATCTGACTTCGGATGAGGAAGTTATGAATTTTTGAAGAAATTCCTTAATCACGTCATTTTAATAAATAAATAATAAAAATAATTTCGGAATTTGCCAACGGAATCTAAACGAAAGTTGTAGATCATGGTCTCACCTTCGCGTGGATATAAAGAACGTCAAAAACCGAGTTCGTATGAGGGAGATATGAATTTTTGAAGTTTATTTATAATAAATATAAATTTAATTATAAATTCCCGGTAATATCCGAAGGGGAGTCATCGGATTGGACCGAAGTACGCCCTGCGTACCTTCGTACGCCCCGCGTACTGAGATCGAGGGTCTCGGATCGTCCACGTCGCACTATCCGAAGAAATCTAACCCGTTCGACCCGCTGTCCCGTCCGACCCGCCGTCCCATCCGACCCGCGTACCCAGCAACCCGTCCCATCCGAACCGAGGCAGTCGAGGCTTCGGTCATGCATGACGTACGCGTACGCGCTGCGTACGAGCGTACGCCCCACGTTCGGAGGCGGTTCAGCCTTCCTATAAATAGGATGCGAGGCTTTCCGAAAATGTTGCTCATTTCTCTCCTCTCTCTCACAACCTTGCCTCGTTTTCCGTGCCCGTTATAACCCGAAGCTCTAGTCTTTTTGCTCAGGTTCCGAGGGTCGATTTTACTCCCAAGATTCCCGAGAATCCCGAGAAAAATCCGTTTTCCGAGACGAAACTCTGCCCGGTTTTCCATCTCGCTTTCTTCAATCAATCAAGTGAGTTTCATACCCCTTAATCAACCTTTTTAAATATTCTAAATGCTTTTATATGCTTTCAAGGGGGGAATACAAGTTAAATACTTATAGTTATTGTTTCAATCACATGTGATTGCATTAAGCACATGTGATTAATAACTAGGGAAACCATGATTTTATCACTATTCAAACTACCTATCAAACTGTTTTACTTCTAAATGTTTTCCAAATCCATTTACTTTTCGAATTTACACTGCAACTATGATTTAAACAAATGTTCCTTATACTTAATCTGTTTTAATCAAATCTACGCCTTCAAATTGTTTTATAGATTGACATCAAGTCAATCTTTCTTTAAAAATAATACTTATGTTTCAAATGTCTTAGAAATACTTATTTATGTTTTTATCTTAGAAATTGCATGCCCATATATGTATAGACGTATAAATAATGTTTAAAGGGCTTAGGAAGGCCATCCACCCTATTTCCTTTTCCTCGATTTGGATGTGGTCTGGTGGGATTTTGGGTGACCATCCGAAGGTCGTTTCCATGTTAATTACATATCAAATATACATATATAGACATAAAAGTACTTCCATAACCATACGTACTAGACGCACCGTTAACAAGTTACCATCGGGGTAACACAGAACCATACTATTACAACTGCTAGATCAATGAGTCAGTTCATTCATGAGTCTATACTAGGAAGAGAATATATACAACTATACTATGAGAACATATAAAACTATACTAGAACAAGAAACATTTCATCACATATGCAAGAATACGATAACAAATGTGATCCACTGTATCGGAGCATGCCTTAAATGTCATGGCCCGAGTTGTAGCCAGAATTCTCTTGGAGGGAGAGCGTTGAGTTTGCGTATAGATCTATACTGGATTGACTATCCTACACCTTGCTGCTAGCTACAGCCGGACCTGCAGGTCTGCGGGTGCCAAACGTCATTCCGTTATTACGACCGTTCTTTATGTCGTTGTTATCAGTCGATAGTATGGTGCAATTATCACATTATACCTTAATATAAATCCGGTTTAAGGTAGTAGTAATTAGTACAACAGTAGTTCTTATTATACAAAGCTACAGTACTACAATGATTTACCCATTACATATTTTGGTGATAATCTCACTTAAGCGTTAATGTACAAACTATATTTTAACAAATGATAGTTATACTTGGGTAATTACACACTTTTTCAACAGACGAGTTTACAAAACAGTTTAGCCTTGGTAGAAGGTTACTTTTATAGAAAATATAGGATTTTCTGAGAGATTCAAACTTTTACAAACTTATACATTGAGACAGGTTCAAACGTTTTTGACAACAAACATTGACACTAAAACGCTTATGAACTCACCAGCTTAATGCTGATCTACTCTTTCAAAATAACTTGTATTCTCAGGTCATCAGTAGACAGGTACCGATGCCAGCTTTTGAGATGATGGAGCGTACTCAAGACTCATCATTTTATTATTTTGATTTACGTTATATTTTTGGTGTCTAAAACTGTACAGAACACGCATGTATTAAAATTATATATTTAATGCAATGGATGATGTTGTTTGCCTATTTACATTTACTGTGTTATGATTACCTTACATGACGTCCTCCGCCCCAGAACGTTTCCGCCGTTCTTGGTTTTGGGGTGTGACATATGAAATTCTTTCTATCTATAAGCCATATACTTTCTCTTTTGCGTGACTCGCAATCCGACCTGGTACACAGTATATGCACCATTCTACTTCTCAATCCCTCTAAAACCTTAGTTAGTCATATGTTTGACCCTCTGCATGATTGGAAGAGATTCGACATGGGTGTATAGCATATGCATTCTAAATCTATCTTCTCTCTTCGTAATTGTCTGCTCACCCGATGTAAGGAGTATTCTGGGAGTCTTTGACTGCTGGGGTATATCAGGAAGCGGGAAACATGTTCCGGTACAATTAAAATTGAACACTCAAAGATTGTCTATAGATCGCGTTGCTCAATTTAGGTGGACAACAATATCCCTGGTCGATGTCAGCTGAATGGTCCTTAAGATATAGTATCTTGGAACTTAGGATCACTTTGTCTTACAATTATTATTATGTCCAAAAATTGTCACAAATTTTCATGTTTAAGTGGACAACAATACCAGTGATCAACCAGGCAAAGGCGTGAAGATAGAAGGTACCGACAAGCGGATAAAGGCTCTCTAAAGACTTTGATCCCAAATCACTCTTAAAGTTAGCTATTATTTTTGTTTTTGTTAAGTTTTTTCATAGTGTTCTTCTAATTTAAATATTAGGGGAGAATTAATATAAAAAAAATCAAAAATCAAAAATCAAAAAAAAAATCAGAAAACTAAAAATCCAAAAATAGTGTTATTTTCCGTTTTGTTTTTGCTTTAAGTTTTCTTTTAGTTTTGTTTTGTCTTGAAAAGTGATTTCATGTATAGATAAGACTCATGGAGTTTGTGTTGAAGATTTCTAAGCCAATGCTTTGTCCGTGAGCATCGAAGAATTCTCATTCGAAGGAGCAAGAAATGAAGATTATTATTTCAAATTCAATCTTTCAACCCCAGAAGCAAGGTGAAGTTGAAATTGAAGATTATATGACGGATTGTATTGAAGCCTCCACAATCAGTCTGCTGCTATCTTAATCCTGCTGAAGTGATCCAGAAGATTTGTTCTCTCTGATGTTCTCTCTGAAGATTCTCAAGCTGAAAGCGCTATCTTTCAAGAATCAGTACATCAAGCCTCCTCACCAGACGTGCATTCAAAGCCAAATTCTGAAGAAAAGCCCAACTGCTCAATATGAAGTCATTCATTGAAGATTAATGCTGAAGCCAAGTTCCCAATGAAGATTAACAAGAAAAGCCAACTACTTTTTAGGGGGAGCTTGTTGAGTAATTTAAGAAAAGAAAAGAAAGCTATAAACCAAGGGAGATATTGTTGGGTCAAAAATATGGTTTATACTTTGCTTTTCTAGTTGATTGTAATTTTCTATAATATTTTAAGAGTTTACAGTCAGGAAGTGTGTTTACGACCGTAAACAGAGTTTTCGGCCGTAAACCTAGTTTGCGGCCCAAGTGTGTATATATATATATATATATATATATATATATATATATGTATATATATGTATATATATATATATATATATATATATATATATATATATATATATATATATATAGACATAGGGGTGAGGGGTGTGAGGAAAAGAGTGATGAACAAAAAAAGAGCTTAAGTGTGTGCATTTGAAGGTGTTCTAGAGAGAGAGAAAAGAGAGTGTGTGTTAGTGTGTGTGAATCTTGTATCCGGATCTTCATTCATATCAATACATACAAGATTCATCATCTTCCACTACTAGAAAAACAGCCTTTTACGACGCTCATTGCGCGCCGTAAAAGGCTCAGACGACGCGCAAATGCGCGTCAAGGAAGACCCTGTCATAAAGAAAGACGACGCGCATTTACGACGCTCATTTACGACACGCAATTACGACACGCGTTTACGACACACAATGCGTATCAAGGAAGGCCCTGTCATAAAGGAAGACGACACGCATTCGTGTGTCGTAACCTTACGACGCACATGTTAATGACACGCAATGCGTATCAAGAAACCCCTGTCAAGAAAGGTCATGTCATAAATGAAGATGACACACATTTTTCCGTATCATAATTTTAAATGTTTAAAAAAAATTATTTATAGATTTACTAATTTTCAAATTAAATAATACATTAAAAATCTCATAATACAAAATAAAATACCATAAATAACAAACATAATTCATTTCACTAATATGTCAAATACAAATAATTATTCCAAAAGTGAGTAAATGTTATAAAAAATGACGCGCAATGACGTGTCGTAAAATCTGCATAAACACGGTAATCCTACATAATAATCACGTCAGTTGTACAATATCAATATCAACTAATTAATAATACACATGGTATGTACGAGAGTGGAATCAAAATGATCTCCCAATAAGAGTTTTGTACTACCTTGAATCAAATTATTTTTGGTGGCCTCAAGGACAGCTTCCAAAGGACACTCCTTGCCTGTGCCATCTTCCTTTTGAATTTACAGGAGTGTCTAGCAGCTCAAATCATAAAAGAAAACCAATGAGTGTCATGCAAAGTGTTTAAATTAAATTAATTGGCCAAAGCTAGCTTAATTACCTCTTGTTCGCCAATGCAAAGGTCAAGAAACTCCAAATCAGCAATAGGGACACCAAGTTCATTGAAGTTTGAAATTGTAGCTATTGATTGAGAAGTTGTTACTTTCAGATCATCAGACACTATAAATGTTGCTTGTTCTTTAAGGAATCTACCTGGGATTATGTAAATATTACAAAAAGATGAGATCCTCATATACAAGCAACTTATAAAGTTATAATATGCACTGATTAAATAAGAGTAAACTGAAGATTATTTAGTAATGAGCTAATTTCAGTTTATCAAAAATAGAAAGTCCTTCAGATGCTTCTTCGACTAGAACCTTATTCAGATACAACAAGTGTGGTCAATATGTTGATTTTATGGACATAAAATATTGATTAAAAGTACTTAAAAACTTACCATGGGTAATTTTAAAGGAGAAAAGTTCCCCTTTTTCTACTCCCTACATAAAAACTTAATTGGTAAAATATCAAATGTGACATAAACCCTTAAATCAAAATGCACAGCTAAAAAAAAATCCACCTGAAGGATGAGAAGGTGTGAGAGCATTTACAAGATAATGAGTAGAGTCACTCTGGATTACCACTTGAACTACTCTAAATTATTTGCAATATATTTTAGTTAAAAATCAACAAAGACTAATAGTAACTAAACAAATTTGGAAAATATATTACTTAAAAGTTAACATACAATAAATACATCTTACTAGTAGTTTGCCAACAATAACTAAATGATTGAAATGTTCCCAGAATAAACAATACCCTAATCCAATGCATGTCAAACAAATTGCAACTTATTTTGTCCTCAATCTTTCTGAAGCATTTGTATCATGATTCAGAATCTTGTTCAATACGAAACAAGTGTCTTCGTAGAGTCATTACCAACTTATCACAAATTATTGTATTCTGAATCAAATAAGTTTCAGCTTGTATCTTACCATTGACAACTTCTCCATCTATGAAGTAACTATTTCCTTCTTTAAGACACCCCAATTGTAGCACCTCAGATGCACGAGATATGCCTCTTCCAAACTCAATCTCCAACTCTGCCTTTTTCATAGCAGGTGCTAGCTTATTCTTTACCACCTTCACACATATACCAAGACCAGTAACCTGAAAATAGACAAATATCCTTTTATTATTATCATTATCATTATAATAAAACAATTATTATTATTTTAAATCTTTTCATGTGTCTTGAGAATCCTTTTCTAGCAATTCTCATTCATACAGCTGAATAAAATGGCAAGGCGTTTCCACGACATGTCACCTCATTTACTTTAAGTCCCTCTTGCCGTGATCTCAAATTTGATCTCACCTGAAAACAAGAGTAAGAATTGGCTATGACATATTTAAAACTATTTAAACTGATTTTATAACTATATATAATATACTAACCTGATTTATAAATATAATAAGAGTATCTAAACGACATAAAGAATAATGAATCTTGCGAAGTGCTCGTGTCATTATTCATGATTGTGTCTCAATGATATTTTCACTTATTACACCTGTAATTTCACATTGTGGGATGAGTGCACAACCTATAAAAATAAAGTCAATGAATTAGAAAACCAAGACAAAATTGGACAAAAGATTTGTAGGGGTGAGTTTGATGAAGAAGAGAGGAGGGCATTCATGTCTTTTGCAAAGATTTTTCCTTACATTTTCGATAACAATCACATCAACTGTTCCACTCTGTGTGAGAGTGTCAACAATACTCAACAAATTTTCAGTAGAATTTGGTTGTGAGATGAGAAGACTTTTGGTATTTACACCAACTGTTTCGAGCAGCAGTGGGTCCAATGCATTCTCCACATCCAAGTAAGCACAATAACCTACCAAAAATAACTTCTAATCATCATAAAATGTGAAACACCTCTAAGATTGTTGATGCCACTACAGAAACCATTCAAAAACAAATATATGGCCTTGAGACTTTCCACATGCATTTTGCATTGGCTACAACAACTTGGCCTTGTAATGAGGGTTTAGGTGATTTTGAGGACTGTATTTGACTCCATGGAATGTACTTAAAGTTTATCTTGAAAGCACTCTTCAGGTATAATTTTCAAACTCTTGTTACACATTAAGCTCACACACACTTTTTTTTGGATAAAAAATTTGTTACATGTGTGGGTAATATAATGTAATTCAGGTTGGAACCATTCAATAAATTGTTGGAAACGTATCGGATGCCATAACTCTTTTATTGTGGGGAAAAACATCTCTTTTTTCCAATATTTTCCCATCTTTGTAGTTGGATTCTCTTGTGCTTTAGGTATGCACTTTTATACTTTTGTTTTCTCTCATATCTGTTAAAGCTACATTTTGCTTGTTATTCACTCTGTAAGGTCACTTACAAAGCATATGGATAGGATACGTACAAGTGCCTTGTGTATATATATATATATATATATATATATATATATATATATATATATCGTATTTGTACTACATGAGTATTTTTTTTTTGGCTACTTGTACCCTAAATGCTAAACAACCTTATAACTGTGTTTGAGATAGAACATGTCTGTCATTTGCATATGAATGAACTATTTAGTCCCAGTGAGTTGTATATGGTGGCAAACTGGCATCAATAGGCATCCAATTAATAATATCATTTTGTGTTTATTTCTTCAGGAAAACTTTATTGTGAGCAAAAACTTTGGGATTTAGCTGAAAGGGAACTATAAAGTGCCAAGCATATATTGGCTGATAGTTGCAGTCTCATTTGTTGCTTGTAGTGCAGATTGGTTTTGGAGGTTATGGTTGACCAGCAACTTGGTGATCTATTCCAAAGCCGTTTCTATAGCACTTCCGGTGATGAACTGTTGGGCAGAATGGGATTATCAAAGGCCGAAACTCTGTAGAGGTCTGCTACAGATAAGCTGGAAGTTTCTGAATGGAAAAACTGTGTTAGTGCTTCTGTGGAAGCAAATGGAAGGAACACAATGTTCTGTGATGCTTTTTTGATAGGTGGGAATTTTGGCTACAGTTCATCTAACTATTTCTCCCAAATTAGTGGGCAAGTAACCAGGAAGCATAAGAAAAACATGAAGGATTTAACAGAGCAATGGATAACTTCCAGAATGATTACCAGATCCTGTAAACAAAGGGTTGAATATGCTCAAAATGAGGTTAAGGGGAAGTGTCCTCAAAAGGTTGACTGCATTGCTACTTGTGAATGTGAGGTTGTTTGAGTTTCTTATGAAGTGAAGTGTTGGCATTGTTTATATGTGGAATTAAAGAACATTGGAACGCACCTCTAAGATTTTGAGCTTCCTTGATTACATTCAAAGCAAGTTTTGTCTTGCCTGATACCTCTTGCCCATAAACCTCAACAATTCTTCCTTGTAATGTACAATTTTGTTGTTATTATTCTAGGGTTCACAATGATTAACTATATAAGAAGATACTAATTACCTTTGGTAGTCCTCTAATTCCAAGAGCAAGATCAAGCTTCAAGGGGCCTGTGGATACTACAGGTTTCACTCTTGTGTGAAAAAATCGCTGCAAGAACAACATAGATTCCCCATCAAAATCACTTGTATGTTCTGATAGGGTTGAATGAAGAGCTGTATGCTTTTCTGCAGATTTAATATCATCATGAAGTTTATCATCTTCTAGGTCTGAAGCTTTCAACTACAAGAATATAATAGTAAATGACAAGAAAATTTAGACCAAGATGAGATTATAACTGACATGGACAGGTTTATGCACCCTCCGATATCACAACTTCATAATGACCCTCCATGGGATTTGGCAGGAATTGGAATCCAATTCCGCATGGAAACGACAGATTATTACAGAGTTAATCTAATAAACTTGAGATGTAAGTTAATGTAACTGTATCATCCCTACCAACTATGGTGATATAGAAGGTTTTAAATAATTTCTGGATGTTAATGATGATATTGAAGGTTTTAAATTAAAGGTTGAAAACTTTTATGAAAAATTTCCATAAAACAATTTGATTAAAGAAATGCAAAAAAGGTAGAGAATTTTGATTACTTTGCATCTTGAACAGACTGAGGACAGAGCACTGCGCCATATTTGACAAGCTCACTAAGATAGCAGGGCCATCTGTTCTTATCAGGGCTTTCAAAAAGTATAGCCTACAGTGTTGCATCAGGAGACACCACATCAGATTCTCTTCTCAGATCAAAAGGACGCCCTAAATCCCAATAGTAGCATTGAACAATTAGTAACCTTCCTTATTCAATCTTTCTTTCACAACATTTACACATGGAGTTGCAACTCCAAAACATGATAAGACTAAGGGTAAATTTGTCATTACCAGAAGAAGCCTCTTTCAAACCTATGAGACTTATGCTCCCTGCATCCTGCATTGCAAAGTGCAAATTCATATCACAATACATGTTTATGTTAACAATAAATAATAAATGTACTTACCACCAAAGAGTAGTATATTAAGTGTTCTCTTCTGTCAGCTATTAGAGGTCTAACAATTTCACCAGTATATTCAATTACCTACAATATAATAATTGGGATGTTTATTGTTTAAGTCTTCTAAAAATGAATTAAAGGATTTGAAATGAAAAGGTGAGGATATTACCATATCTCATGATTTGTGTGGTTGCTTTGTAAAGGTGAAGGTATAACAATTTCACCAGTATATTCAATTACCTGCAATCATGCACTCTGTTTGGACATGTTTCATACAATCAAACACAAAATTTCGCTCTCTATGATTCCCAGAGTATAATGTATGCACTAAAGCTTGTTCCTAAAGGTATGTGAGGGAGTTTGAAACCAAATACATGCGAGCAACATGAAACCAATTCCATACCAACCTCAATATGTCCACATTTAATTTCAACCCAACAATTGCATCTTGAGCAAATTGAAGCAATTCTTTCTCTTTAGAGGACCCCCGTTTTTTTCTTTTTAGGTTTTGATTTACTTTAAGGCACCACTTCAGCCCCCTTCCTGTTTGCAAAATATTTTTATTAAGAGATAAATAAGATAACTTTTTTTTGGAGAAAACTAGTTAACTGCTCACCCTTCTGGTTTGCCATTTACAAAGTGTGCATTAACAACATCATTTGAATCGAGAACCTGAGAATCCACAAACACATCATCGTTGTTTTTTGTCTCTTTGTCCGTTGTTTCTTTCTTGATTGTCTTTCCTGCATCTCTGATTTATTGATATTTCATATGGATGCAACTGGAGAAGAGTTTTTATCATCAATATCAACGAACACCATTTCATCATCAGATTCAAAAAAACTGACACTTCTTTTCGAGTCTTCTACGCCTGTCTTTCACAACTCTTTTCTTCTTCTCCAAATATTCTCCATCATCATCATCATCATCATCATCATCATCATCATCTGCTCATTGAAAATAAAATTCATCTGAATGGAAAAGAACTTCATGAATCATTTTCTTGAAGTAACAAATGTATGAATTTATAAAACCTCTGTCACTTGAGATAGGAGAAGGTGTAAGAGCTTCAGGTTCATCATCATTGATGAAGCTGCCCTCATATTCATCCTCATCACTAGAATGATTAGATTCCTGTGTCTCAGAATTTGCAATGTCCTCTCCATATGATTCTCTTTGCCATTATAGTAAAGGAAAAAAAAAACATTACCTCGTCTTTCTATAAAGGGTGAAGAAAAAATGCAATGAACAAAGGATACGCATCATCTTGCACAATTGATTGTCGGCTGTGGCCAACATAGTACCCAGTGAAATGTACGCCCCGTGGACCAATAACAGAAAAGATTACATCTTCAGCCTCATCAAATTCCAAATCGGTATAGTAGTTGCCCAAATGCAGTTGCAGAATTCGAAGCCTGAAGTAGATAGGGCTTCAACGACTTCATGGAAAAGCGACAAAAAGTTGGGGAAAAAATAGCGCATCTGGTGAATTATTAGGGTTTTTTCTATTCTATCCTTTTCCCCCCTTTTTCGATCGATAGGGTTTGCAAGTTGATTAGTGTTCGAAGAGCCATTTGTGGTGGGTGATAGAAGAGAGAGAAAGAGAGAGATGAGCCGAGGTCGGAAAGTAGGGTAGATGGGAAGAGGAGAGGATGAGGAACACTATATCTCCGGTTGTAAGCATTAGGAGTCGCAGAACCCCAAATGCTAGCTCTGCGACGTTCGTCTTTGGGAGCACGTACACAAGCCCTAGTTGTTGGTCTCCATTTTGTGATCTTCAGGAATGAACACGAGTTTTTAAGAAAAAAAAATTATAGAACAATTATACGAGTTGTCGAGGTTTACAGCAGAGATGGTTTTGTGATTAGGGTTTGCAGAGAGAAGGGAAGAAGATAACGAAGGGAGATCTTGATTGAAGCGGGGTATTTAAAAAATTTAGAATTTTAAGAGGATTTCCTCAAGAACGCACGTTTTGAGTAAAAAATATAAAACGACATTCACAGAGGACGCACGTTTTAGAAGGTGCCCTCCATGTTTTTAAGTTTTTTTACATGAGACACTAATTTAAGGGCGCACAATAATGTGTGACGTAAATCCTTAAATTTTTTGAAGAGATGACACTCTTTTAATGTCACTCTCTTTTGCGTAACATAAATCAATGAGTGTCGTGGTTTGCGCGTCGTAAAAGGGTCTTTTTCTTGTAGTGTTCTTCTTCTCCTTCTCTTCTTATTGTGATCTGACATCATCCATTTGATTGGGATTCCGCACCATCAAACGGATCTGATTGATACACAAACATTTTTGGGGACTTACATAATAACAGCTCGCTAACGTATTAACTTAGGTATTTTATCTTTTAACTTTCTTTCTAGTAATTTTCTATAATTATCACAATATAATTCTTTTACTTTATATTTGATAATTATAATTTTTATATCTTATAATTATCTTGTGTGTGTTTGTGTGTGTGTGTGTGTGTGTATATATATATATATATATATATATATATATATATATATATATATACCCTAGCCGTTTACGGGCGCCAATCGTTGGGTGCGAATATTTTTATATCTCATAAGTATCTTGTGCAAATAGGTTTATTACATCTAAACAATTATCAATAAGAGTCATTTTAGTAGAAACGAAACCAATAAGAATTAACATGAAAAGTTGACATTCTTTACAAATGTACATGAACACATGATTGACTGTGCATTATTAATCGTACAACGCTTTTTTATACACCACGTTTGATGCATATACTTCACTGTCGTTGAATTATTCGTTAGGTTTCATTAATACTTTTTTTATTGGCATGTGATATCCTTTCGGATAGTGCTCCACAAAGTTGGTCACGTGAGAGAACCGATTTTGAAAGATATACACCTACATTTAGAATTGTTTGTCCCTTGACTGTCATTGCAAAATATAATCGAGTTGGAAATTGTTTTCTATTTAGCTTGAATTGGAACAAGTCATCTTCATATGGACATAAAAGAATTATTGACAAAAATACCCTCTTTCCCAGATAATGACCAAGAGTTATTTCGGTTAAAAAGTATGTTGTTTCTAGAGCTCAAAAGAAAAAGTATATTGTACAAAGTTGTCGAACTATCTCTCCATTTGGAAACATGCTTCAAAGAACATGAAATTAATTCCTTGATCACTGCTATTGGTGTATCACGATGGATTCTACAGGCGGTGAATAGTTTTCTTTTTACGAGTAATTTTCTTTCGGAAAATAGTTTCGGCATGTTATATTGTAAAGGATATACAATCCTTGTAGTTTCCCTTTAGTCAATTTTTGATCCGTTCCTTAATATTACGATGCATGTAATTTCCAATTAAGAAATTTTTGATATGTTTTTTTATCTTTTCTAACGACTTATTTTTCTCGGTTGACGTTTTGTATATAAACGATAACTATTTTCAACTAATTTAAAAATAAGTGGGTAATCTAACCCTTTTAATAGAACATCAAAATCTAATCTACAATATAACATTTAGTATTTTGCATGACCAAAAACAGAACATTAAAAATTTTCGGTTGTCCTAAAATAGAACTTTTTGTATTTTTAAACAAATTGATGCAAATTTAGTTGATTATCAGTTAATAAAGTTTGTTTATAACAGGTTAATACAAATAAAAGTAACGACAATATTATACATGATAGTAATATATTATGATTTTCGATATGATTTCTCTTATGTACTATTTTGTATTTGAAATTTGAAATTGTTTCAAACAAATTTCTATTATTAAAATAGCTCATCCAAAATTTAAACTAATAACGATTATTTTTAGTCAAATAGACTTGTACGTGAGAAAATATTGATAAAATGAATAAAACATCTACTCAAAATTTAGAAGGATATGTGCATCCTAAAATATAATCCAATCTTTCAAATATATTATTCTTCATAGGAGTAAAACATTCCAACATCAAAAATAAATGTGTCAAATGAACACTCACACCAAAAGCACACCACATACACTTGTGATTGTCGAACGCCCCATAAACACCAGAACTCAATTTAGAAAACTATCCAACCCATGCCCACACACCTTAAATATGTTTTTTACCTATCATTAGAAAAAAAAGTATGTTGAAACAAAAAGTGTCCCTCTTCAGCTATAAGGAACCGCATACTTTTGTACTTGGTAATACCACAGAGAAGCCACTACTGGAGACCCCTTGTGAACGTTAATGAAACTAATGAACCGCAGAGTTGAATTGATCAACCGCAGAGATGGATGACGCATGAAGATAGTTTAGTTTACTTACTGAGATTTCTTCTTTACATTATGATATCTGGTGAACCATTCAAGGCAACCATTCAAGGTCACTGTAGTCAGTAGCTTTAATAGTATTTTACTCTTCAATGTAACTTTAGGGACTCTATAAATAGAGCATCCCTCTTCATGTATTTTCAACCACAACTTCCAGAACCCTCTTTGAAATACAAGAGTTTCCATCTCTATCTCTATTATCTTAACTGATTAACCAAGTTCCTCTTCACTTTAGTTGATCACACTTACTAAGTTGTGTTTGAATTCGAACCTCATTATGAATCAACTTGGTGTCTACTTGATATAACTTGTTGCTATTCATTTCCTTTATATTTCTGCAATGTAACTCTTCTAACGTATTATTGTTGAGCTAAAAAGATCCTTCGAGATTAACTTATTATTCCGCATCATAATAACTTGTGACTAATGTTTATCCAAGTTGCTCTCTCAACAAAGTCTCATTCATCAAAGAGTTAGAAAGTGAGAGTCAATATTAGATCACTGCACCATTTAGTCCAACTCAAACCTTCTTTTTTAGTTATCTTCTAAATCCAAAAAAAAAAAAGTTGAATTTTACTTGTAGTCTTCAGTGGAAATTTGGACCCTCCAAAATCATGATAGATTTGTATGTGTGTGCGTGTGTGTGTGTGTATATATATATATATATATATATATATATATATATATATATATATATATATATAGTCATATTTATACACATTTTTAGGCAATATTTTAATACACTTTTATAAATATTTTGGTTATTTGCAAAGATATATGGTACTTATAAGATTTAATTGTAATTTGCAGCCAAAATGAGCAATCTTGAGGAATAAGGACCAAAAGCGAAAAGGATCGGAACTTTGGAGGATTGGAGCTTAAAAGATGAATTTTTCAGCCAAAAGACGACCTCGCGACGTGAGGAATCATATCTTCTGATGTGAGTGGAAACATTCTAGAAGATAAACATTCGGAGGATAGAATATGTGTTCGATACGAATAATGACTGAGCTCACGACATGAGCTTCCCAATCTCACGATGTGAGCTGGGTAATTTCCAAAATCTATATAAATCCTTGGTACTTCTGATTTGAGGAGATCCTTTGGAGATTTTGAGGTTTTAGAAGACAATTTCTAAAGCAAACAAGCCAGAGAATTGAAGTTTTAGCCTTCAAGGAACAAGAAGTGATTGAAGATCATAACTTTTACTTTAAGTTGGTACATTTGACTATGTTTTTAATCATTAAATTTGTGTGTTTGATTTCATCCATGAGTAGTTGAATCTAGTTGCTTCTGTTTAGCTAGATGAAGCTTCAACTCATGAATTGGTTTATTAGTTATGGATCTTACTAGTTTGTTAAACACTTGTGTTTTATTGATAATACCTAGCATGCTAATATTTGATACTTAAATTGCTTGAATTCATGTTCTGTGTAGCTTAGTGATTATTAAATTGCATGAACTTATCACCTAGTAATTTAGTGACCATTATATTACTAGAGTTATGATCGAACCAATATTAGATAAGTAATTAAAGTTATTAAAATTGGATGTACTGGAGAACATATATTGTGACTATAATTGTGTTTGTTTAATTAATCTTACATAGCTCCATTCAAAATTCATAACTGATTACGTGCTAAATTATGTGTGAACATGCATAGTTCTAAATGAATTAGTTAACCATGAGTATATTTGGACATAAATTACTAGTAATATAAATATCAGTAACCAACGTGCATTATCCATAATTAGTAGCTAACCATTGAGGAGAAGTGGATTCAAACTAAACAGAAGTGTTTTAGTCATTGACTAAATTTGATAATTAGGTGATTAAGTTTGTATGAACTTCTAAAATCAAATAAACACCGATATAACTTTTTCTTTTCTTGAATTAATTTTTAGTAGATTACTTAGTTAATTAAAATCGTTCACTGTGTTCAATACCCAACTGTTAGTGATCTGTTAATTGCGAATAGGTCCACTGCCTTAAGTCATAATAATTGTGACATCCACATTTTCACGGCCAGAAAAGACCGATTTTGTTTATGCTTTTTAAAAATCAGAGTACTTCTTTTAATAAAAATGTTGCGGAATTTGTTCCCAAAATAAGATATGATAATAACTTATCAAAACATTTCTCAAAGAGAATGTATTTTCATTTAATAATAAAACCTCGGGATGTCATGTTCCGATACAGACATATAAGCATAAACAGAACTTACATTTAATTACACTATTGATTTATATCTCCTTTAAATCTCTCTGTAAAATATGTCTTCGTATTAATACTTGTGATACAAAGAAAACTGAGTTAGGTCAGGCTTGGGAGCCTGGTGAGCATATAGGGTTTTCATCCCACAATGTTATATCATATATTTATAAATATAGAACATTCAAACTTCCACAATTTCACCATATAAAGGCAACTCTTAACCCACCCCATCGATCCTCACAATGACACGATCTAAACTCTCGTATCTAAAATTTTCCCCTTTACCTGATCCCTACTCATGGATCTAAAACTATCCACTTCACCGATCCATACTCACGGATCTAAAACTAACCTTTTCACCGATCCATACTCACGGATCTAAAACTACCTGATCCATACTCACGGATCTAAAACTAACCTCCTGATCTGATCCATACTCCCGGATCAATAATTGTACCCAATCCATACTCCCGGAATAAGGACAATTAACTATACCCTAATCCTGATCTGATCCATACTCCCGGATCAATAATTGTACCCAATCCATACTCCCGGAATAGGGACAATCAGCTTAGTCTTAATCCATACTCCCGGACTAATAACAAGTTTTATCTCTTTACCTGATCCATACTCCCGGATCTAAAATTAACCTCTTGTTCTAATTCATACTCGCTGAATAACTAGATCAACAACAACAACATCGGGGCCTCTCATTTGTTTATCACACATCAACTATCTACCCAGGTTCCACCCAACATATTAGTAGATAAAAATATATATTTTTATACATAGTTTAAAACCTGTATAACATTCTCATTCAATACCTATTCCACATAACAGATGAGGCACATCCACATAACACGTATTTCATAGAGAATAAATCAGATCTATGAGATAGAAGAAAGTGAATATACATTCACACACATAACAACAAAATTATACACATAACACGTATTTCGTATAAAATACTTCATAATTATGCGTTAGAAGAAAGTAACCACACACTCACACATATAAACAACAATATACTTAATACACTCAAACCATACTTGTATTATTATCGTGTTTATGAAAGGTAGTATACACTCACTTGATCAGAAGATGATCGGACAGCACTACGGCTTGTAAAAGTAGTATTCTTCGGTAGATCTAGAAGATCTTCACAAAAACCGGACTCCTCGCGGGAAGAGCTTCGGCTTAGGAATTTCACTTCTCGGGATCTTCGGGGCCTCGGGACTTGCTTCGGGGCTCGGGAATGATACCGGGGCTTCGGGATAATTCTTGCATGAAAAACGATGCAAAAACGCAAGAAAAAGGGAAGAAATGAGCAAATGAATCGGCTGCACTCGACTCCCTTTTATAGGGTCTGGATCTGCGATTTATGCGGGGCGTACTCTTAGGTTACGCAGGGCGTAACCTGGATAAGCCCGGTGACTCCCCCCTTGGATAATATCGAAAATTTATATTTAAATTTAATATCGAAAATATTTAATAAACTTCAAAAATTCATATCTTCCTCATACGAACTCCATTTTCGACGTTCTTTATATCCACGCGTAGGTGAGACTACGATCTACAACTTTCGTTTAGACTCCGTCAGCTAATTTTGAATTTATTTTTATTATTTATTTTTAGTAGGCCGGGACAGGAAAACTCCGTTATAAAATCATAACTTCTTCATCCGACGTCCGTTTTCGCCGATCTTTTTATCTTTTAACTAAAATTAATGAGATCTTCGATTCTCATTTAGATTGTTTCGGCTAAAAACCGCTCGGTCTCAAATCGAGTATTCAGGCTGTATACCGCTAAGTCGAAACTTCGAAAAATCATAACTTCCTCATACGAAGTCAGATTTGGGCGTTCTTTTTATGCACGCTCATGGTTTAACGTATTCTACGAGTTTCATTTAGATTGCTAAGGCTAAATATCGCTCTAATGTAAATTCACTTTTTACGTCGCGCTGTGTCGTGCCGGTTCTGTCGCGAAACTTCGACATGTCATAACTTCTTCGTTATAACTCGGATTTCGGCGTTCTTTATATGTACGGAATCCTTGTAACATATACTACAACTTAGTTAAGATTGTTCATTCTAAATAATCTTTTATCAAAAAGTTATTTTGACGCTTATCGTCTCTAAATTGACTAGCCCTGATCTACGGGCGTTATAATTATCTCCCCCTTAGGATGATTACGTCCCGAAATCATCAACGAAAATAGAACTTGTATAATGATTCCATACGCTATCTCTTCATCCTAGGTAATAACCGTAAATTCTATGTTTCCTCTAAAGAGTATTTAACTCTATGGCTTTCTTGACCGTAGACGATGCCCAATCTTGCATCTGCTTATCGCACTATGTTGTACTTTCAATCGTAACCTTCAAGTTACCAAATAAGTCCTCATTGTGGACTCGTTCTTCTTCTCAGGATAAATACCTTCCTTTATCTATTGTAACAAACCGATGGGTCGTGCTCTATTGACCTCTCATCGTACGATGCGACGCTTAGACTCGGTCTTTAATAAAGTTAAATTCCAGAATGGAATATACCTTCCTTCATATTCTAATGTGATATAATCACATTTCAGCATTTAGCACTTCTACCTGCAAACTTCTTTTAACAATAAGCGCGACACTATCAATCGCATTAACTTCAACCTTCTGACTTAAGTCAGATGTTACATCTAACTTGGTCCTCTAGACCACGTAACATACTCCTCGTAGTCGAACTCAAATTTAAATATGACCACTAGGGTCGAAACAAGAACCATCTTACTAGTCATTACCGAAACAATAGTAATGACATACCAGAATAAAATGGAATCAATCACTAGCTTCTTGGTAACCTTGTGACTTTCCCTGATCCAAGTGCGAGTCCTGTGCTTCCGGTAGTATATGCATCTACTACCTTTCACACCTACTCATACTCGTCCCAAGTATTGTCCCGCAGTCGACCAAGTCACCATACAAGAAAATCACATAATCAATCAACACATCAGATAGCAAAACTAGGGTTTATATTATTTCTTGAAACGATTACACAAAGGTTCAAGTTCACCCTATACTACGTCTCTAGTAGGCTACACCACATGTTACTTTTCATATCGCTACTTTATAACTTGATCTTTGGATATAAAATCCTCATTCCCGATTCCTTGCATTGTCATCTGCTTCATCAAGGATCATGTGGAATGCTTTTGGCTTTGGTGGTGCATTTAGCCTTATAGCCTCTTCTCTTCCTGGGCAGTTTTGCTTGAAGTGCCCTTCTTCGCCACACTTAAAGAAGACTTCTCTTTTGGTTGGGCATTTGCTGGCGTAATGACCAGTCTTCCCGCATTTAAAGCAGGTCATTTCTTTAGAGCATTCCCCAATGTGCTTCCTTTTGCACTTGGCACACCATTGTGCTCCTTCTTCGAGCTTCTTCGAATCATACTTCGAAAATTTTCTCTTCTCATCGGACCTTGAAGATCCTTCCACCTTTCTTTTCTCACCCACCTCGTTTCTCTCCAGACCCCTTTCCTTTAACTAGGTCTCCACATTTTTAGCTGCTCGGACTGCTGTCTTCAAAGTAGTTGTCATCTTGACCGTTGGGCCAAATTCGGCAGGCAGTCCAATTGCGAACCTATCAATTTTTGAGAGTTCAGTTGGCACTAAGTATGGAAATAACTTCATCTTTTCGGTAAATGCAGTAGTATAATCATCAATGTTCAATTTACCTTTCTTCATGTTTTGGAATTCATTGTTCAGATCAATCAGATCTATCTCTGAGTCGTACTGCATCTTTAACTGCTCCAGGAATGATTCCCAAGACATCTTCCGGGCTTCCCCTTGAGGCATCATATCTGCCAGTAACTTTCACCAGCTCAAGACTCCGGTCTTCAGTTGTCTAATTGCAA
Source organism: Lactuca sativa (assembly GCF_002870075.4). NCBI lineage: Eukaryota > Viridiplantae > Streptophyta > Magnoliopsida > Asterales > Asteraceae > Lactuca > Lactuca sativa. The sequence continues at coordinate 191,210,483 of NC_056629.2, forward strand.
AGACAGTCTTCTGTTTGTTGCTACAGTCGCAACTCTCAAACACCATCTCCATTTCGGAGATCCAGTCCATAATCTCAACAGGCTTTGGGCTTCCAGAAAGACTTGGCGGCTTGGCGCCCAAGAAATTTTTATACATACGCCCATCCCTGTTTCTTTCCCTTTCCGGGTCATTCCTTTCTACCACTGGGGGTTCTGCTCGTCCAACCGTCCCACTGTAGTTACCTCCCTCTGAACGCCCTCCATTCACTTCAGGCTCTTCCACTTGAAGTGACACTTCCTCACGATTCTGTTGGAGTAATCGCCTTGTCTCCTCCATTTGGTGATCCAACATCATCTGTATCATCGCTTGCACCCTAGCCATTGTCATTGGCTCTGGTGCTGCTGCTACAACAGGTGCTTGCTCAACCACAGGTGGTTGATTCCTATCTTCGTTCACATTTCCAATTCCACTTCTAGTTCTTACCATTTTTGATCTACACACCAAATAAGGTGAATTCAGATCCTCAATCACGATAGATAGTTAAATCATCCTTATTACTCCAAAACGTTTACATGCTAGTTCTAATATCGTAGCCGTACGCTTAGAATCCTAAACACATAAGGTCTCCAGATCCGGTCGGCAACTGACCATAGATCCGAACAAGTAATAGCATTAATATAGCTATCACACAAAACATTTAGCACGTAAAAGCATTTTAAGCATCATTCCTAAAATAAACTAGTGCTTGTGTCGATTTAGGTGTACTACCTAACATATTTTAGACACACTCTTCACAATCATTACTTACCATTCTATGTTTAAGTCTAGAAATTTCCTACAAATTCCTAGTTCGCTTAAACTAATGCTCTGATACCAACTGTGACATCCACATTTTCACGGCCAGAAAAGACCGATTTTGTTTATGCTTTTTAAAAATCAGAGTACTTCTTTTAATAAAAATGTTGCGGAATTTGTTCCCAAAATAAGATATGATAATAACTTATCAAAACATTTCTCAAAGAGAATGTATTTTCATTTAATAATAAAACCTCGGGATGTCATGTTCCGATACAGACATATAAGCATAAACAGAACTTACATTTAATTACACTATTGATTTATATCTCCTTTAAATCTCTCTGTAAAATATGTCTTCGTATTAATACCTGTGATACAAAGAAAACTGAGTTGGGTCAGGCTTGGGAGCCTGGTGAGCATATAGGGTTTTCATCCCACAATGTTATATCATATATTTATAAATATAGAACATTCAAACTTGCACAATTTCACCATATAAAGGCAACTCTTAACCCACCCCATCGATCCTCACAATGACACGATCTAAACTCTCGTATCTAAAATTTTCCCCTTTACTTGATCCCTACTCATGGATCTAAAACTATCCACTTCACCGATCCATACTCATGGATCTAAAACTAACCTTTTCACCGATCCATACTCACGGATCTAAAACTACCTGATCCATACTCACGGATCTAAAACTAACCTCCTGATCTGATCCGTACTCCCGGATCAATAATTGTACCCAATCCATACTCCCGGAATAAGGACAATTAACTATACCCTAATCCTGATCTGATCCATACTCCCAGATCAATAATTGTACCCAATCCATACTCCCGGAATAGGGACAATCAGCTTAGTCTTAATCCATACTCCCGGACTAATAACAAGTTTTATCTCTTTACCTGATCCATACTCCCGGATCTAAAATTAACCTCTTGTTCTAATTCATACTCGCTGAATAACTAGATCAACAACAACAACATCGGGGCCTCTCATTTGTTTATCACACATCAACTATCTACCCAGGTTCCACCCAACATATTAGTAGATAAAAATATATATTTTTATACATAGTTTAAAACCTGTATAACATTCTCATTCAATACCTATTCCACATAACAGATGAGGCACACCCACATAACACGTATTTCATAGAGAATAAATCAGATCTATGAGATAGAAGAAAGTGAATATACATTCACACACATAACAACAAAATTATACACATAACACGTATTTCGTATAAAATACTTCATAATTATGCGTTAGAAGAAAGTAACCACACACTCACACATATAAACAACAATATACTTAATACACTCAAACCATACTTGTATTATTATCGTGTTTATGAAAGGTAGTATACACTCACTTGATCAGAAGATGATCGGACAGCACTACGGTTTGTAAAAGTAGTATTCTTTGGTAGATCTAGAAGATCTTCACAAAAACCAGACTCCTCGCGGGCAGAGCTTCGGCTCGGGAATTTCACTTCTCGGGATCTTCGGGGCCTCGGGACTTGCTTCGGGGCTCGGGAATGATACCGGGGCTTCGGGATAATTCTTGCACGAAAAACGATGCAAAAACGCAAGAAAAAGGGAAGAAATGAGCAAATGAATCGGCTGCACTCGACTCCCTTTTATAGGGTCTGGATCTGCGATTTACGCGGGGCGTACTCTTAGGTTACGCGGGGCGTAACCTGGGTAAGCCCGGTGACTCCCCCCTTGGATAATATCGAAAATTTATATTTAAATTTAATATCGAAAATATTTAATAAACTTCAAAAATTCATATCTTCCTCATACGAACTCTGTTTTCGACGTTCTTTATATCCACGCGTAGGTGAGACTACGATCTACAACTTTCGTTGAGACTCCGTCGGCTAATTTTGACTTTATTTTTATTATTTATTTTTAGTAGGCCGGGACAGGAAAACTCCGTTATAAAATCATAACTTCTTCATCCGACGTCCGTTTTCGCCGATCTTTTTATCGTTTAACTAAAATTAATGAGATCTTCGATTCTCATTTAGATTGTTTCGGCTAAAAACCGCTCGGTCTCAAATCGAGTATTTAGGCTGTATACCGCTAAGTCGAAACTTCGAAAAATCATAACTTCCTCATACGAAGTCAGATTTGGGCGTTCTTTTTATGCACGCTCATGGTTTAACGTATTCTACGACTTTCATTTAGATTGCTAAGACTAAATATCGCTCTAACGTAAATTTACTTTTTACGTCGCGCTGTGTCGTGCCGGTTCTGTCGCGAAACTTCGACAGGTCATAACTTCTTCGTTATAACTCGGATTTCGGCGTTCTTTATAGGTACGGAATCCTTGTAACATATACTACAACTTAGTTAAGATTGTTCATTCTAAATAATCTTTTATCAAAAAGTTATTTTTGACGCTTATCGTTTCTAAATTGACTAGCCCTGATCTACAGGCGTTATAATAATTAGTTAGATAGTTGGTAAAACTAGTAGGTATAATAATTACTTTTTCGACACCCTCCCCTGGGGTAATAGTGGCGAGATCGATTTCAGCACGCATGTGAAAAACTTCGAACGTGTTGAATATGGACATCTTCAATTATGGAGAATGGAACTTGGATCTTCAACAAATGATATATGTGAATGTGTAGGAAAAATGTGAATCCGAGACTTGATTATTCAACAAATATAGTATAGAAAATCTTCAAAGCATAATTCATCAATGTGGGAAAGCAGACACCACATTTTATGGTTGAGAGAAAGAGCCATAACCAGCTTTATGTTATCTCTGGTCATCATAATAGTGAGCCATGAGATGAATATAGAATAAAAGGCTTCCAATATTGTAGAAAAATTTGGCCCACAATGTGAGGAATAAAACTCACGACGTGGTGTCATATGAAATCAGGCTCGAAATAATAATAAGAATGGGCTCACAACTTGTGGAAATAAGACTCACATCGTGAGAACAGGGTCATCCGGATTACAGTTTTGTAAAGGCTTCTTCTCTCAAAGAACATGCAACCGAATGTCTTACTATATTAAGACCCTTCTAAAACTTCTATAATTACTGACTCTTCCCTCATTGCTAATCTTGTTTCACTCACGATTAACCCCACACTTATTAAAAATTATGGGTCTCGACACTTGACTCTAAACAACACGGTTTAACTCGTATACTCTCTTATCTCTAATCTCTCTTCATCCTGCTCATGATAGCTCACTAAATCTACAACTAAGTACGTAATAATGGAAAGAAGAAATGAACCATCCCATATTTGGTTGCAAGTTCAAAACAATCCAAATAAAAAAAAACTTAAAAACCAAATAAACACTAAAAGATAAACTAATATGCAGAAACTAAAAATGAAAAAACGAAAAGAAAAATTACAAATCGAGCTCAGGTTGCCTCCCAATAAGCGCTTCTTTTTGTTGGAGTCATGAGCTGGACTCCGTGCCACCTTACGTTGAATTTTTAGGAGTGTCCATCACTATTTCCACCTTTTGAACCTTCCATCGTTTCTTGTATGTTTGAACTCGACGAAAATAAGCCTTTTTAGAATTTTCTTTTTTAGCCTTCACATTACCTCTTCAAACTTTCTTTCCCTCCTTTCTTCACCATAAGTTTAGATTTTTCCCCGTCTTTACTTTTTAGATCCATATATTCAACCTTGATGTCCAAAGTTAACCCTTTTTCTTCTGAAGTAACCTATTCCTCATCACACGACACTAAGTCTTCTTCACTCTCCTTACTCACCCAAGATGTTAGAGTTTTGTAAGCAAAAACTTCAAAAACTGTTGGAATGGATGCTCTTGGCTTCGTACGTTTGACTTTTTGAATTAATTTGATTTCTTCTTCCATCAACTTTTCCAAATCTTCAAGCTCATTTTCTTCCTCTATGTTGAAAGCTTCACCTTGAGCATTATTATTCTAAAATCCATCTTCCACTCCAAAGGTAACTTATTCATCTCCAACTCTCAACGTAAGTTTGGACTTATGAATGTCTACCAAATCTCTAGTAGTATTGAGTAAAGGGAAACCCAGAATTATCGAGACATTGGTATCTTCTTTCGTATCCAATACTACAAAACCAATTGGGAAAACAAATTTCCCAATTTCACCAATATATCCTCCTATATTCCTCGAGGATGAGTCACTAAACGATTAGCCATGCGAATCGTCATTCTAGTAGCCTTTAAATCTAGAAGATTTAGCTTTTGATAGAACGAGTAAGGCATTAAATTTATGTTTGCTCCAGAATCAGCTAAAGCATAAGTCTTCATGTTATTTCCAAATTCACACGGAAGAGTGAGGCGTCCAGGATCTCCCATTTTCTTTGGTAGTTCAACCATTATCACTTTAGAACTCTGCTCACTAAGGATCACCTTGGCATTCTTCTCTAATTATTGGTGTGTATCAAGTAAGTCTTGCAAAAACTTAGCATATTCAGGAACTTGGGACAATGATTCAATAAAAGGAGTGTTTATTGGAATATCCTTTACTTGCTTTATAAATTTCAAATGTTCTTGCTCCAGTGGATGAATATTAGCTCGAGACGGAAATGGCAGCGGGGGGCAAAAAACTCGAGTATCAGCAAAATTATTCTGATTAGACCCACCCCCACGTCGTGAGCTTGAAACACGCATGTCGTGAGTTCGTGAATTCAACATTATTTTCTTCTTTGATTTTTGACTTCTTTGGTTGTGGTCCGGGTTGATGTGGGTCGACTTCGAGGGCTTCTAGGAACTCAGAGATGGTGTCTTCTTCAGTTTCGATCACCATTACTTGTGGTTGAGGCTTTTTGTTGGGCATTTTTGGAGAAATTCGCTCATTAACCAAAGTGGTTAGTTGTCCAAGATGAGCTTCGATGTTGTGTATTAACGCTTGATGATTTCTCAAAAAAGCTTGTTGCTCTCTCATGAGAATTTGATGGTCTCTTATCACCACATTGGTATCATCACATCTTTTCTCCGAAGCCTCCGTGAATGTAGTGAGCATGGAATGTAAATCGACCTTATTTTCAGGTGGTTGCTCCTTTTGATAAAAGCCCCAACCAGTTTGCCTAAAATTTTCTACTTTTTGCTTTCTATATTCATCATATGGAAACCACTCTTTCTTTGGCTTCCTCCAATCTTCATCGTATTTGTCTCTACTAGAGTAGCATACTTGAGCTTTCTTATTCCCATTCTCGTCCAATGGAAATCTTTAGTCAAATGCGGACCATTGCATCTTTCACAACCCACACGAATAGCATGTATGGATTGATCCATCTTGGTCATTCTTTGATCCATAGTATTTAGCATAGCCAAAACAACTGCCATATCCTCAGAAGTGCCACTCCTAATACCTTTCGCTCCATTATGTCTAGGATTGTGGTATTCATGCGAATGCTAAAAAAACTCTTCAATCAATTCCTTAATCTCTCCAAGATTTTTCTTTGTTAATGGTCCTTGAGAGTCAAGGAGTTTCCTTGTCATCACGTTTATCCCATCATAGAATATCGATACTTCTTATTGCCCATTCAAATCATTTTGGGGACAATTTCTTATTAATCCTTTGTAGCGCTCCCATGTCTTGTAAAGTGACTCACCCGGTTGTTGCTCGAAATTTGCGGTAGCTTTCTTGAGTTTAACATATTTAGAAGGTGGGTAAAAATGTTATAAGAATTGTTCACGCATTAGCACCCAGGTAATAATTGCACCGGGTGGAAGTTCCTTTGGCCAATCCTTAGCAGCTCCCTTAAAGGTAACGGGAAGCATTCTCAAAAGCACCGTCTCTCTTGGAACATTTGGGATGTTGAAGTAATCAGCTATGTCATTAATTTCATCAAGATACTTGTAAGCATCCTCATGCTATTTCCCAGAAAATGGGAGTTCCTTAAGTGCGGAAAAATATTCCCCTTCAGCTCGAATGTTGCGGTAGCAGGAATTGCATCTTGCACGAGAACGGGACAGGTGTCCTCTTGGTTTCTTTTCTTATATGCCTCCATGGACATGTTGGCAATGTTTGCCATCTTGTTTTTTGGCTTGTCTTTAGGTTTGCTTTCTTTCTTATCGGTTTCTTATTCGGAATCGGATTTGTGAATATTAGGATTTTGCTCAAAGCTTTCTAACTTGCTTTCGTTCTTTGAGCAATTGCTTGATTCACCCACATTCTTCCCTTTCTTCTTTCTAAAAGCCGATTTAAGGTCTTCGAAAGGTGTCTTCTTTGGTGGGTTGGTTTCTCCTATGCTTTTATCCTTCTTTTTGTGAAGGGCTGACTCTGGATCTTAAAGTGGTGGTATCAAATGTGTGTTGGATCCATGGGTCATGTACTACTACAAAACAAAAAATAAAAACATAAAATTGAACAAAAACTTCTTAAAAAGTCCTACTGAACGTTCACCACGTAGTGGCTAGTAATCCCACATCGTGATGTCACAAAATCCTAAACAGAAACAAAAAAAACATAAATGATTGAGCTAACATCGTGAGTTCAGTTCTGAAAAAAAAAACTAATGCTCAAATTTAACTTTTTGTAGGTTTTATCCCACAAAAAGGATCTACTAACTTAAAGCAAATAAAAGTTAAACTAGATAGTCGTTCCCCGACAATGACGTCAAAAAACTTGATGCGTAATAATAAGTTAGATAGTTGGTAAAACTAATAGGTATAATAATTACGCATCATATATATATATATATATATATATATATATATATATATATATATAGAGAGAGAGAGAGAGAGAGAGAGAGAGGTGGGTTCAATTGAGAAAATAAAAAAGGTTGAGAATGGGGGAATCATTCTCAGCCACTCATTTAATCTAAGCATAAAAAGACACAGTGGCAAACTTGTAAATATGATAACTTTCAATCTCAAATACGTATATGTAGAGAATTAGATTACAGTTCAAACTCATTCACCGTTCATCATCCAAATTTCTTCTCCATCCTTCAACAATCATCCAGATTTCTTCTATTAAACTATCATCAACATCATCTACTTCTAATCAATCATCGATCTTCGTCAATAACATGTTTATCAACACGATTCAACAGTTAACAACAAAAATTCATTTTTGGTTCTTTTAATCCAACCTTCAATTCTGCTTGAATACGATCAGATCTTCAACATCTGCGATTAATTATACTCCCAATGTCATTAGATCAACATCATCGATAATCAACAAAAAATCCACTTTATATCATTCATTCAACATCGATTATCAAATAAAACTTCAAAATTGATGTTAGAAAAAGATCAAATCGTTTTTTTTTTTGAAAAATTTCATATAATTCTCTATCAATCTACTATTTTGTAAGATTTAAATAGTCAAAGTATCATGTTTCTGACATTTTTAAAAAAGTTAAATTATATGCACTCCAACTGTTTAATGAAATGCATAAAATAAATTACCACGTTATATTCATATATGAATATGTTTTCTCACCTGAATCAATATATGATTATTAAAACAAAAAAGTAAATATGCAAGCATGTATGTTATTCATATGTGAATAAAATATAAAAATTATATATATTTGTGAAAATACCTTGTAATATTCATATGTGAATATACTGTGTAATATTCATAAGTGAATATATCATCTAATATTCACAAGTGAATATACTATGTAATATTCACATGTGATATACCATGTAATACTATTTAATATTCAGATATGAAAATATTATCTAATATTCATAAGTGAATATATCATGTGAATATACTGTGTAATATTCATAAGTGAACATATCATCTAATATTCACAAGTGAATATACTATCTAATATTCACATGTGATATACCATGTAATACTACGTAATATTCAGATATGAAAATATTATCTAATATTCATATGAATATATCATCTAATATTCACAAGTGAATGCATCGTCTAATATTTAAATATGAATATAATATTTTTATTATATGCTATATTCATATATGAATGATACTTAAATTGTAAAAACAATTAATCATAGTTTTTATTTATAAGTAATTAACGAATGTACTGTAGTAAAAACCTGATTCATTTTTATTCACTTATGAATACTGATAACTGAAAATATAAAAAAAAATTATTTTATCTTAAAACTATATTAATATGGATGTCTATTTGTAGAGAATAAAAAATTATGAATTTTGGTATATTTAAAATCATTTTTCGATAAAAATAGCTTCTTAAAAATTAAAAAAAAAACGAGAAAACCATGTTTTTGTATATATTAAGGTAATGCTTAGCATAGTTTAAGAAAACATGTTTTGTTGGAAAACACATGTCTATTCCTTTCCCATTTCTACTGGTAGGACGGAGGCTTTTGCGTCAAAAATAAATGAGTGGCTGAGAATGATTCCCCTATTCTCAACCTTTGTTTTTGCTTAATTGAACCCTCTCTCTCTCTGTATATATATATATATATATATATATATATATATATATATATATATATATATATATATATATATATATATATATATAGAGAGAGAGAGAGAGAGAGAGAGAGAGAGAGAGGATCATGTATATCCTATAAATATTGTGTGAATGTAAGACTAAATATGGTCTAATCATTTTATAAGAGTATTAGATTAACTTCATTAATTAAATTAGATATTATAAATATTAAATTCTTATAATTTTGGAAACTTAATCAATTTAAAAAGCATTATTTTAGGGATTAATCACATAACATCGGCCCTAGCCATCCCTTTCGCTAATGCTGACGATCATCAGTGCATCTTTTCCTACTCCTCGTATATAGATCGACATATTCTTCTTTGTTGCTGCGTGCAAAGAGCTAATGCCGGATTAAACAAAGAGGTCACCGCTAATGGTCATAAGTTTGGCGTCTCATGTTGCCGACGACCAATGTGATACATATACATAAAAAAGGTTCGATTTTGATATATATATATATATATATATATATATATATATATATATAAAAGGAATAAGTAAACAATTTTTGTGGTCATTTATCGCACCTGTCGAAGAGATGGAGGAAACGAATCTTTGGAGTTTTCTCTTTGGTTGTTCTTGGAATTTACAAAAAGAAACATTTTTTTTGCATTACTTTTCTTCTACACGGTTTAAGACATTTTTTTGTTCTTTGATTTTCCTATTAAACATATAGTTATATAACTTTAAACGTTTCGTGTATATGTTTTGTTATTTCAATTGAATTGTGTTTTCGAAATCAAAATGATGTTTGTTAATTAATTGCTTTTATGTAATTTTTTATATTTAGTTATATGTTTCTAATAATTATATCAAACCATTTTTTTCAGTAACATCACTACGAACGAGTATTTACAAGAATATATTCTTCAAGAATACATAAACAACATATTCTCTAAGAATAAATCAGCAATATATTCTTGATAAATGAATCAAACATATTCTCCAAGAATGAATCAACAATATTTTTTTTTATGAATGAATCAATGACAGATTCTAGAAAAATACATCACAAAATAAAATTTTCAGAATATTAAGTTGTCCATGTAATTTATATTCATTCTCAAAAAAAATTCTTAATTGCATTTGTCATTTATGTTTTTTTTTCTTATAATTCTTTCATTTCCAAGAGAATTTTGGATTTGTACTTGTCTTTTATGTTCATTCTCGTGAGAATTAAATATTTGGAATTATAATTTATTTTCATTCTTACAAAAATGTTAGATTTTACATCTATATTTTTGTTTTTTCTCTTTTATTTTATGATTCTCATGATAATAGTGGTTCAATTGTTTCAAAACATTTATCTTGTAAACACAATTTTAAAGAATTAAATATAATTAAAAACAAAAAGAAAGGATAAAATAAATAAAAGTTATAAGAGTGCATGCTACAAAAAAACAATAATAGTAAGAATATATATTAATATCCCTAGAAAACATATTTGAATATATTGAATCGTATTCAAAATAATTTTAATTTAATTTAAGTGTTGAATAAAATAGATATTTGATTTGATGGTTATTAAATAAAATGAATTGGTTGCCTAAAATATAGGTAATTTGTATTTCTATCTCTTAATAAAATATCATATTAATTATTATTAATTAATTAAGTATAATTATATAATACATGCTATCATATGTTAATATCGTGTATCTTAAAATCACAAACATTTCATTCTTTTAATCCAATGAATAAAAATTGGTAATACATTCACACAATACTTGAAATTTACATTTGATCCTAACCCATATATATATATATATATATATATATATATATATATATATATATATATATATATATATATATATATATACCGACTAAAATGTAACAAACAATACTTTCTACCATATTTCTTCATATCACGTGTCGGTTTTCCCCATTTTATTGTTGGGTTGTGAATTAAACAAAAAAAATATATATGATAAGATCTATATGATAGTCTTAAAATCAATAGTATAGAAAGGGGAGGATTTTACTAGGTTCTTAAAACGTTATCAAATGAAAATTGTACAAGAGAGAAGGAGATCCAGATCCACGATTAAAACCTATAAAAAAACAAAAATCTAGATGAGAAAGGTATAAACACATAAATTTATTGTAGAACCAAATCAAGAAGAAAGCAACTAATTAATCAAAATAAGGAAAAATCAACGTAAACCAAATCAAGAAGAAGTTGATTCAACCATACCCAAATAAAACCCTAGCTTTTGTTCAAATCCGGAATGTCCAACCATAACATTGTTTCTCTTCGAGCATAAGATGGAAAACCATGTTGGTGGCATAGGTGTGCATAGACTACAGAAACAAACGGAGAGAGAAAGAGAATAAAGAAAGAGTTAACCTACAAATATAATAAAGGAAATAACCAAATTTAGAACTCTATCATGAAATATATCGAGCGAAATCCCCAAACCTCTAGACAAACTAAAATTGAACCCATATATAACCTACGGATGCAGATTCATATCAACCTATATCTGGATGCACTACAAGAAAAAAGACCCTTTTATGACGTGCAAACCACGACACTCATTGATTTATGTTACGCAATAGCGAGTGACATTAAAAAAGTGTCATCTCTTCAAAAAATTTAAGGATTGACATCACGCATTATTGTGCGCCCTTAAATTTGCGTCTCATGTAAAAAAACACTTAAAAACACAGAGGGCACTTTATCTAAAATCGTGCGTCCTCTGTGAATGTCACTTTATGTTTTTTACTCAAAACGTGCGTTCTTGAGGAAATCCTCTTAAAATTCTAAAATTTTTAAATACCCCGCTTCATCCCTTCTCTCTGCAAACCCTAATCACAAAACCATCTCTGCTATAAACCTCGACAACTCATATAATTGTTCTATAATTTTTTTCTTAAAAACTCCTGTTCATTCCTGAAGATCACAAATTAGAGACCAGCAACTAGGGCTTTTGTACGTGCTCCCAAAGACAAACGTCACAGAGCTAACATTAGGGGTTCTGCGACTCCTAATGCTTACAACCGGAGATATAGTGTTCCTCATCCTCTCCTCTTCCCATCTACCCTACTTTCCGACAATATAATTGTTAGGAACCATTTAGGGTTTGTTAATTGGTTAGAAACATTTTGTCCGAAAAAATTAAAACCCTTTTTTGGTCGATCCTGTCTCAGTATCCCTTGTTCCCTCTAACAACCCTAAAGCCCCCACACGATAACTAGGGTTTTTTCACATCAACATTCTCCAGACTAGAGCTGGAAAAAACTGACCCAACCCACTAACCCAACCCAAACCCAACCCAAAATTAGCAGGTTGGGTTGAGATTTTCAACCCATTTATGTTAAATGGGTCAACCCGTCTAACCCATTTAATTAAATAGGTTGGGTCGGGTAAAAACTATCAACCCGTTTTCAACCCACCAACCCATTTAACTTTAAATTATATTAAATTTAATAATTATTAAAATATTATCATGTATTAATCTATGTATTACTTTATAAATTACAATGTTTGTATTATTATTTATGTTTTAAAAAAATAGAATCCTAATTTCTACCTTTTTGCTTGGCACCGACAACACTAACCACTCTAAAAAATCTCTTAAAAATTACATATCTTTAATGTTATTTGAATAATTTCTTTGTATATGTGAATTGTGATTGTACTTTTGTCATACATTGAAATTTTATTCAAGTCTATAACTAATTTGAGTGGTGTAATCTTTAGTTAAATTATTTATTCTTTTTATTTTAAATTGGTCAAACCAAATTTAACCAATTTATTTAATTGGTTGGTTTGGGAATTACATAAACGGGTCAACCCGGTGACAACCCATTTATCTGAAAGGTTTGGTTGGGTTGGAAATATCAACCCATTTAAATAAACAGGTTGGGTTGGGTTGAAATTTTCAACCCAATTAATAAATGGGTTGAACCCGAACCCAACCCAGGTCGACCCATTGCCACCTCTACTCCAGACGATCGAGTTAGAGTACGACTGCAACACTTCACCTCACCGGTCGCCTCACTTCATCGGTGATTGTGACTCATCAACGTCACCATCTCGGGGACTACATCCCGAACCTATTTTTGTCGAATCCCTTGCCTCTGATACCATATTTATTTGAGGGCGGCGACAGTGAACGAAGTCGAGGGCGGTGATGTTCGTTGGAGACTCACTTGGGCGAAAGCAATAGGATTCGTTGATTTGTATGACGTCGTCGGCCATGCCACAGTCCACCACCAAGATAAGTATCGACGATCCTATCTCCACATTTAAGTTTTTTGTAAAGCATTTACAGATTTTCTCTCCTCTTTATTTGAACGATCTGAATATGGTGGGTGTAGTGTTACTTAGTTTGTTGGATCTAAATCTGTGAATTAGGGTTTCAGTTTCTTCGCCCCCCCCCCCCCCCCCAGTTAGTACTGGTGTTGGTATTAGGCTATCTCTCAGGGGTATTCAATTGCAAGAGTTGTGACACCAACATCATTTCTGTTTATTCAAGTTTCTAAGGGTTGAGCTTTTATTCTTGTAAATAGTTTTTGATTTTGTATAATATTTTCATTTCAGGAGAAAAAGAAATAGATATTTTCGCACAGTCCTAAAACAAGGATGATTGGGTTTGCTGTGAACAGTGGTCAGGGTTCATCAATATGGAAATCCCAAATCCCAAGTGGTTAATACAACAATAAAAAATCAACAATTGATTCTAAGTTTACAGGGAAGTGTTTAGATCCTAAAAAACTACAAGTGAATTTAGTGTAAATTTCTCAACTTATGTTTAAGAAATGATAATTATAAAAATGATATGGTATTTGACTTCTTGGGTGCTCTTCATACACAGGATATAACCTAAATTATGTGAATGATGAAGTTAACTATTTAGGGAATCCTTACCCTGCAAGTTATGGCATTAGTTCCATGAATCAAATGAATCCTGTAAGTTATCTCATTTTCTTACTTTCTTTCTTGGGGGGTATTTCTTTTTGGGTCTCAATATTTTTTATTACGGTTACAATCAGGTGCAACCTATTACAGAAGGTTAGTGTTATCCTATTGCAATGGGAAGCAAAAGCTGGAGATTATGACGTACCATTACCAGACCCTTTGATTTTATTCATGTGGGTTGACTTCCCGCCACAACACACCTACAATCAATGTCCCACAAATATCCACTAGCCCAGTCATCTCTTGATTCATAACAATGATGGAACATACTGGTAAGTGCTAAAACTTCTCCATGTGGGATGATTTATTGTAACTCCTCCACATAAACTCTTTCACTCTTGTATCCATCTGGGATTACATGATTCATGCAAAAAACTAAAACCCCAAGTCGTATCATGCTCTTTCATATCAATTTAAATTGTCAAAAAGACAAAAACAGCCCACCTGGCTAATTAGACCTGTTTGTGATCATAAACTTTTACCTTCATTTTTGCTTTTACCTTTTCTTGAATTTTGGCAATGGAATCCTTAACATCATTCATTTTCCTCTTGTGTATCCCTTCAAAACCTTCCTTCAGGGTTCAACCCAACTTTGAAAATCCTCTGCGATTGATTTATTTCCCACTCCCTAATAATCTGATTTCTCCTTTTTTATAGTCTTCATTGTTTCCTATTTAAGTATAGATCGAAGAAAATGGTAAAGGCAAAAGAAAACATGGGATGGAAATGGAATACCAAGCAGCAGAGTCGACATTAGGGGTAGTCAATGACTGCTATTTAAGATTGTTAACTAATTTGTTTCCTTTCAATTCATGTACTTCAAAATAATCAGCTGACATAACAACTACTTAGTTCCATATATGGACTATGGAATCCTTAAACAGAGTGCGGAGTGTTTTACTGGATCTCAAATTTCAGTTGACATAACAACTACTTAATTCCAAAGCATGTATGTTATCATATGCATTAACAAGTTGTTTCTTTAAGTTGAGTAAACTATTATTAAAAAAAAAGTGTTTGTTAGGTGATAAGAGAGGATGGTGCTTCACATGTGAGGTTGAAGGCCTTGTTATGAGGGCAAAATATGGGAACTCTCACTCTCCGTTTTTTTCTATTCGCATACTTACCCATATCGAAAACATCGGAAGCAATCTTGGGCATGGGAATTTCTAAGGTCAACTTCTACTGTTACTATTTGATATGGAACAAGAACAATTTATCTATTTATTTATTTATCTATGTTTGTGTGGTGTGATTATACTAGTAGTAAATTTATAATTACAGGTATGTTATTGATGCTTTGCAAGCAGTTTGCATCAAGGAAGCTGCAGGATCGAATGCCATGAACTCTTTGGAAGAAGAAACAAGTCGGATTGGGCTTACCTTTGGGGTTATCTACGGTCGAAGGTGATTTTTGACTTTGAGATACAAATTTAAATAATTACTAGACTCCTTGTAGATATTTTAGTTTTGGATTTTATTGCATCAATATCATCAACTGTTGTATTTTTTTATATTGAATGTAACAGAATCTTATTCATTTGTGTTTCTAGATCTTATTTATGCTTCCTTCTTTGGTTGTTACTCACCTCACAGTTATAATGCTATGATAGATATCTCCTAAGAAGAAGTGCTCTGAAATTGTTTATGGTTGACCGGTCAAATTTCTTCTTTGATTTTGGGGTATTTACCATCATAATTTCTTCTTTATATGTTTCTTGGTCAACTATATTGGTGACATTCTACTTATAAAGTGGTTTAATTAATGTTTCTTGCTTCAGACTATGGAGGGTAGAAAGAGTGCATATCGACCCATTGTTCAAGCACATCCTTCTCATTTGAACAATATATACTTGGCTACCCAGGTTTTATGTTTTTTCCTTTCTATGACTTGGACCATATAAAGTTCTTTCTTTTTGTTTTAGAATTGTTTAATTGCTGTGAAATTTTGGTACATTGTGTATGTACTTAAAGTTTAGTAAATGTGTGTTAAATAGTATATGTTAATATATTTACATATGATAATGAAATTGATCTAAATTACCAAATCCAAAAAAAATCTAATTTTTAAATAAATAAAATGTATTGATTATAATAAAAAAAATCAAACCTACTGGCACTCCTGCCCCTGGAGCTACACATGGTTACTTTCTACTTTTTACTACACTTGTTATTTATTGTTAAATGCAAGAAACAACAACATACTTTCTTTTACACGTGTATTATAACATCCTATTTCATCTCTTTCTATTAAATCCCTGTACTTTGTTGTGTTTAGCCCTAGAATTAGTTATTTATACTATGGGAAAATGGTGAGATATTCATTTACTTTGTTTCATTTTTCAGTCCCTCTAAGTCCAAGTCCGGTGAGGGACGTTTTAGACAATTTAGTCTTAATCTCCACCATCCCTTCCTTACCTATAAACAAGGAAGAAGAAGTCGGAGGATTCCCTGTTCGTAAATCATCTCCTGTCCTTAGTGAATCCGGATTAAGGAATCGCGGGAGGGGCAGTTTGACCAGTTTGACAAGTCAATCTTCAGTTATTGTCCCTATCAACCCTACGAATAGTAACATTATTTCTACCAATAATGCCCTTGGTGTTGGTCAAGCTTCTGAAATGGCTAAGAGGCCTATGTTAGGGACAGATGAGAGAATGGTTCAACAACATCCTCCTGTTTCATCTTTGAGTAGTAGAATGATGTTGCCACAAAGTGGTGTCAAAAGTACTGATGGTGATAATGGAAATGGTGGTGAGGGTGGTGGGGTGGGCACAAGAGTCTTTTCACCTTCTGGTGTTCCTGGCATTCAGTGGATACCTGGTAGTTCCTTCCAAACTCAACATGAAGGGGTATGCTATATATATTGCTATACTATACATTGTATCTACATTAACTAAAATACTTTTTTTTAAATAGGGACAATTCCGTGGAAGAACTGAAATAGCACCAGATCAAAGAGAGAAATTCCTGTAGAGATTCGAACAAGTACATAGGGTTTTCAACCCACAATAGTATAATTATTATGTTTAATCATCAAACAATTAACCCAATTACCCATCCTTATTATCTTCTTTATTCCTAAGTACCTTCCCTAAGGATTTATCCTAAGGGTCGTCTCCTACATCATATTTACCTCTCATCTGCTTACGTCGCATTTCCTTATATGTTTTTTCCTAAGGACTCTCCCTAAGGATCATCGCCTACATCGCATGGACAGTATTGATTCAGGGATTCCCTCAATACGTGCCCAACAAGGGTTAGGGTATCATCACATGAATATGTAGTTACAACATCGCCTAAACTCGTAATTCATAGTCAGGGGTTAGAGTATCATCGCATGAATACGTAGTTACAACATCGCCTGAACTCCTAATTCATCACCTACATGTTATGAGCCTGTTGGTGTTTCCACGGGGTTGTCTATAATAGTCCGTGGTCGCCATCTATACTCTGGTAGATGACTACATGTCCACATTGTCGACAAGGTTACGGTATCTTTCATCCTACATCACCGATTCATCATCACCTATCTATCCTCAACTAATTATCATCACCTATCTCTCATCATTTTATTTCATCACACACCAACTATTTCATCTACCCATGTTTTATCCCAACATATTTTTAGATATAAAATACGTATACAGTTTAAATCATTTAAAACATCTATAAAATCGTTCATCTAGCATAGACAGCAAGTACTCAGATAATATGCACACATAGCACGTAATTTATATAAAATACTTCATATCTATGTGTAACATGAAAGTAACTATGCACTCACTTGATAAGGTGGTGATTCTGAACTCAGAAAACGCTTCGTTATCGCAAAACAATTTTCCTCGACAAAACCTAGTATCAATACCACTAGGGTTTAGTTTTTTTAATGTTAACCGCGACTAATTAATAGTCTAGCTATTATTACTATTATATAAGCGTTAAATAACACTCAATATAACTCATAATAATAGCCCAAATATTTATTTTAAGGTCCTAATAATGTTACTATAATTAAATAAAAGTTATATTAAATATAATATAGGCGTAACTCACTTACAACGAGTTTTTATTAAAACCCGGGCTTCGCCGGAGCAGCGTTTCCGAGCCAAAAACTTTTCTTCTCGAAGCCGTCGGGCGCTCCGGGGCTTTCTTCTCGTGCTAGGGAGGTGCCCTAGACTTCGGAGGGGTTTCGGGAGGCTAGAGAGAAGTTAGAGAGAGAAAGAGAGGCTTATGGTGTGAAGAAATTATGAAGAGTTCATCTCTTATTTATAGGAATTTTATAGTAAGTAGTCTCCAAGCATCGTCCGTATCTTTGTGTACAAGCTATGTTTTCTAAGTTCTTTATATACATGCATTGGTATTTACGAGTACTACAACTTTCATTTAGACCCCGTCAGCTAATTCTCCTTCTATCTCATATTTACAAAAACTGTATCGAATTCGCCGCGCTCGAAAAGTAGAAACTAAGCTTCGTCCATAACTTTCGCATAGGATCTCCATTTTTTTGATATTTATATCCACGCATTGGTGTTTACGAGTACTACAACTTTCATTTAGACCTCGTTGGCTAATTCTCAATCTATCTCGGATTTACAAAACTGTATCGAATTTGTCGCGCTCGAAAAGTAGAGACTAAGCTTCGTCCATAACTTTTGCATACGAGCTTTGTTTTTTACGTTATTTATATCCACACGTAGGTAAAAATAAAATCTACAACTTTCCTTTTTACTCCGTCGGCTAATTCTCGTCCGATCTTAAATTTAACAGTAGGAGGTGATTACATTGTTAAATGTCCGCATAAAATTCATAACTTTTACATACGGACTCCGTTTTCGTCTGTCTTTTTGTCTTTGAGTTCCTATTAATGAGATATTAAACTCTCATTTAGGTCGCGTAAGCCAAAAACCGCTCGAACTAAAATTCGAGTTTCGGGCCATGCACCGCTATGCCAAATCTTAGAAAAATCATAACTTCCTCATACGAAGTCAGATTTGGGCGTTCTTTTTATGGACACTCTCGGTTTAATATTTTCTAACAATTTTGTTTAGATCGCTAAGGTTAAAATTTGCTCTATCGTAAATTCACTATATACACTTCCCGGTGCCATGCCGGTTCCGTCGCGAAACTTCGACGAGTCATAACTTCTTCGTTATAACTCGGATTTCGGCGCTCTTTATATGTACGGAAACCTTGTAACATGTATTACAATTTGGTTAAGATTATTTATTCTAAATAATCTTTTGCCGAAAAGTCGTTTTCGACCCCTATTATCTCTAAATTGACTAGCCCGGATCTACGGGCGTTACAATTATCTCCCCCTAAGGATGATTACGTCCCGAAATAATCAAAGAAACAGGGCTCACATGATGACTCCATACGTTATCTATTCATCCTAAGTAATAACCGTAACTTTGATGTTTCTTCAAACGAGTATCTAACTCTAAGATTTCCTGACTACAGGCAGTGCTTGATCTTGGACCCGCTCCCTATCTCACGTTGGACTCCCAATTATGATCTTCAAGTCACAATCTCGATCCTTACTGGAGATTGCTTCTTCCTCTTAGCAATCTTAGGATTACTACCATGGACCGATGTGTCGTATTGTAATGACCTAACATCGTGCGTTGCAAAGCTTAAACTCAGGTCTTTTAGAGTCAAATTTCCAAAACAGATTATACATCCCTTCATGTTCTAATGTGATATAATCATATCTTAAAAGGTAACATTCCTAGCTACAATCAACTATCCCGATACCTCTACTGATCGCTTTGATTGTCTTTCACTTCAATCTTCTAGCTTAAGTCAGATACTACATCGGACTTGGTTCTCTGAACCACGTGTCATACTCATCGTATTCAGACTCAATTTGATATGACCATTAGGGTCAGAATAACGACAATCTTCTTAGTCATTACCGAAACAATGGTAACAACATGCTTGAATAAAACGGACTGAATTATTGGCTTCTTGGTAACCTTGTGACTTTCCCTGATCCAAACGTGAGTCCTGCGCTTCCGGTAGTATATGCATCTACTACCTTTCACACCTACTCAGACTCGTCCCAAGTACTGTCTCGCAGTCCCCAAGTCCTAAAATCACAAAACAATTTAACATATACGAGTGTGTCCAAATAATCATAAATATATCCCTAGACTCTACTAGGACTTCTTCCATGCGTATCTTCAATCATCAATTTTTCTTAAACTCGGTTGGTGATGGAAATTCTAGATGATAGGAAAACTTTAGGAATTACACCAATCGTTCAATCATCCCGCCAACCAAATGTGTACATTCAGATGTACTGTACTTCTCTAGACGTACTGCTATTTTATCAGACGTATTCTAAAGGCAAGATACCTCTCTTATGATATCTTCCGATAGATGTCATTCACTATCGTAAGCTATCTCATTTCCTCTATTTTCTCAGTCTGTTAGGGTTATCATCACTTCCTGAACTTCTGCGATTGTGATAGGTTCAGGTGCAGGCGCAACGACCGATGCATGACCCATCACATTCTTAGGCTCAGGTTGTCATCTTCCTCGGATATTTCCTAGTATGTCTTCACCATGACGTTTTGTACACCCAAGTAGACGTTCGGTGTACCAGGGCCAGAATTTTAAGATAGGAAAGATTTTATAGACGTATAGATCTCCTTGTCACACCGAAAAGTTTTATGCCAACTCTAATATCATAATTAAACGTTTAGAAACCCGAACACATAAAGTTTCAGATC
Source organism: Lactuca sativa (assembly GCF_002870075.4). Taxonomy (NCBI): domain Eukaryota; kingdom Viridiplantae; phylum Streptophyta; class Magnoliopsida; order Asterales; family Asteraceae; genus Lactuca; species Lactuca sativa. The sequence goes on from NC_056629.2 coordinate 191,231,361, forward strand.
CGGTCGGCAATAGACCATAGATCCATACGAACTATAGCATAACAAATCATTTAGCACGTAAAAGAAATTTAGGCATCGTTCCAAAAATTAACTAGTGCTTGTGTGTAAAATATAGCAGTCACTCATCTCACAATCATCGGTTAGCATTCTAAGTTTTAAGTCTAGAAATTTCCTATAAATTCCTAGTTCGCTTAAACTAATGCTCTGATACCAACTATGACATCCTCATTTTCACTGCCAAAAAAGACCGATTTTTGTTTATGCTTTATACAAATCAGAGTATCTCTTTCAATAAAAATGTTGCCGAATTTGTTCCCACACAAACATGATAATTTCATTATCAAAGCATTTCCAAAGAAATGTATTTTTATTCCATTTAAACCATTTGGGATGTCGTCGTCAATACATAAACATAAGCATAAACAAAACTTACATTTATTTACACTAGTGATCTGTATCTCCTTAATCTCTCAGTGTAATGTATCTTCACATTGTCACTTGTGATACAAGTAAACTGAGTGGGTCAGGTTGGGAAACCTGGTGAATACATAGGGTTTTCAACCCACAATAATATATTTATTATGTTTATTCATCAAACAAGTAACCCAATTACCCATCCCCATTATCTTCTTTATTCCTAAGTACCTTCCCTAAGGATTTATGCTAAGGTTCGTCTCCTACATCATATTTACCTCTCATCTCCTTACGTCGCATTTCCTTATATGTTTGTTCCTAAGGACTCTCCCTAAGGATCATCGCCTACATCGCATGGACAATATTAATTCAGGGATTACTCCCTCAATACGTGCCCAACAAGGGTTAGGGTATCATCGCATGAATACGTAGTTACTGTTGGATTAGTGTCTAAGCCCGTAACCATATTTGGTAAATACTTGACCCGGTTGTCCATGGTCCTTTTGGGTTGCCTTCACCAACGCAACTTGACTGGAGAAATAAATAGAGAAAGAGGTTATTATGATTTATTAATATGTTATATGAATAATATATTAAAGGAGAAATCATATTTGTTTAATTAATATTGGTCAATAATTAATTAGGAATTAATTTTGTGATCAAGTGTAACTAAACTAGAGGGGCTGAATTATAATTATGTGATAGTTGCAAAATAGGGCAATGGTTATCCAAGTAGTAGGATGGACGAATTCAAGGGATTGGATATCCTTGAAATCGTCTAAAGGGATAATAGATAAGGGTTATTAAGGCTTGTCTTATGGTTACTTGATAGGCAAGCAACTAGATAAGGATAAGGACTGAAACCCTAATCTTAACCCTATATAAAGACCCCTAGGCCTTGAGAAATCGTCCACTTGATTCTAAGAGCTCCCAAGGCTGATTTCTACGTCCTCCCTTCTCTCTCTATAGCCTCTCCAAATGCTTGTGGTGTTTGTGAGCCATTAGAGGCACTACACCTATGGTGCTTGCTTTCAAGACTAAGGGTTAGAAGATTTAAGTTGTTATTGCAGTATAACAACAAGAGGTATATGATCTAACCTTATATATGAATTTTGAAAATAGCAAACCTACATTAGGGTTTTATTCATGAGTTCATAATGTTGTGTATCTAATAGTGAAAAACATAGATCCAAATCTAGGGTTGCATGGACACATATGATTGTTTGTATAAAACCCATCAGTGGTATCAGATCCTTTAGTTAACTTGTTTTCAATTAGTATTATACAATTGTATGAACTTGACAGTTAGGGTTTATAGCCAATAAACCCTAGGAGGCAAGAAATTTCGATACTAGGGTTTCCTAACCCTAATTTGCGAAAATTGTGAAAAGATTTTTTGAATCCTTTCCATTAATCCAAGATTTCGGAATCTAGGGTTTGCCAACCCTTAGATTTTGAGATTAACCTCCTTCCCCAAGATAAGATCCTAATTTTTAGGGATTTGAATAATCCCATATCTTGTAATTATCTTTTAATAGTTAAATATGGTAATTAAAGATTTTGAATTATCACCTTCCATTATTTTCGAAATTTAGAGGGATAAAAGGGATTAGGATAAGATAATTGTTTAAATGGTAATGATCCTTTAAGATTTAATAATTCCTTATGATTTAATAATTTAAATTAATAATTTAATTTGTGATAATTATTAAATCAAGAGTTTTAATATTTAAAATTTTAATTTAAATGGAATTAGATTTTGAAAATTTTAAATTGAAGATTAAAACCCTAGTATTTTGAAATGTTTAAAATACACCCTATACTATTATATTATTACAAGCTTAATATATATATATATATATATATATATATATATATATATATATATATATATATATATATATGTATAATTAAAAATGCTAGTCTTACCGTTAGTAGGCCTCATTCACGAAGCCGGTCTATAAGGTGGGTATAAGGTTGCTGCCTATAAAATGGCGCTTAATGGGTGTACACTCACACCCACCGCTTGCTTGACTGGTGGAGGGTCGTTAGCCGAACGGGTAGGATAAGGCAATCCTCTCCTCATTAATAAGTATAATGAATCTATATAAAGTAACTAACAATTTTTTTACAAATTCCCAATCCTAGTTACTTTAGGCAAATGAAATTACACTTTGCACCCTTACTAAGAAGTTAGTGGAGCGTGTGTGGTTTACCGGCACACTAATTGGTTCTAAGCAAAGGTGGTAAATGGTGATTCATTTTTTGTCATAGTTCGATGCAGCGTGTGTGGTTTACCGACACATTGAATAGGTGATTGTAACAATGAAGGCACCATGTAGATTTACATGGTTATTCACACCCAATTTGTGATCCTCGGCATCCCAGTCACAAACGAGAGGGGCATATCGAGATTTAAACATGCCAATGAAAGGTTCAATGAATCTCCAAGAAAATCTAGGAATTCTCAATACATTTAAAACTTAAGCTTATGTTTTTATGGTGAATAATTAGTGAATCGTCATTCACTTACCTCCAAATTATTTGCACGTTGGATTACGGCATCCCTCTTCTAATATGTAAATAATGTTGTTGGATCCTAGCCCTAATTTTTCATTTTGGGTGTTTAATTAGGGATTCAATTCTAATCAAACTTTGTCCATTCTATTTGTAGATGGCTAACGCAAACAACACTGCTGCTAACTCATTCACGCTAATGAGTCTTTGTCAAAAAATGACTTTTAATGGATCGAACTTTAGCGAATGGATAAGATACATTCGCACTATCGCACGTTACGAGGACAAAGAGTATGTTCTCGATAAGAAGCTCGAAAAGATCAATCCAGAAACTACTACTCCCGAAGAAATGGTTGTCTTTGAGACCCATGAACGTGATGCAATGAAAGTTCATTGCATCATGATAGCCATAATGAACTCCGAATTCCAAAAGTCCTATGAGGACATGTATCCCTATGAGATGCATATAGACTTGATGGAGAGATATCACCAAAGCGCGAGGCAAGAGCGCTATGAGATCATTACGAATATGATCACTGCTAAAATGGGAAGTGGAGAGTCTCTAACCGTGCACTTGCAAAATGCAAAGGTATGTTGATCGTCTTCGCAAGTTGAATGTCAACTTTGGGGAGGATTTGGCTATCGAAATTTTTCTTCACTCCTTGCCCTCATGCTACAACCAATTTAGGATGACCTACCACATGAAAAAGGAAGAGGTCACCCTAAGCATGCTCCATGGGCTCGTAAGGACTGTTGAGAGCAACCTTAAGGACAAGTCTGTTGTACCAACTCCTAAGCCATCCGCTTCTCCTGTTTTGGCTATAGGCAGGGAAGGGGCAAGAAGATGAAGGCTCCGTCAAAGAGCCACTGCAAGGGAAAGTCCCAAGATGGTTCCTCTTCTATTGGGACCATGGTTGATCCTGCTAAGCCCAACCCTAACCCAAAGGAGGCAGAGTGCCATCATTGCTACAAAATAGGGCATTGGAAGAGAAGCTGCTCGGAATATCTGCAAGCCATCAAGGATGGAAAGATCAAGCCATCTTATGCAGGTATATACACAATTAAATCTAATGATTCATCTCATGTTATTTCTTGGGTTCTTGATACAGGATGTGGTTACCACATTTGTTCTGATTTGCAGGGACTAGGAAGAAATAGGGATGTGGAGCTTGGAAGAATAAATCTAATCTTGGGAAACAAAAGATCATCGTTTGTCACCAAGATTAGAGTGGATTCTTTAATGCTTAGTAATGGATTAGGTTTAGATTTAAATAATTCTAGCTACTCGCCAGATATGGCAAGAAACATCATTTCGTTTCATGGTTTGTTTAGACAAGGATTTAGATATTCGTTAAATAATGAGAATGGTTCTATTTATACTTATCTAAATGGTGTTTTATACTTTGAAGCAATGCCTTGTAATGGAGTGTATGAAACTGTTATGGTTGTAGATAACCTATGAAATGATGTGTTGTGTATGGATTCTTCCAATAGTATGGATAAAACATCTTTTTGGCATTGTCGTCTTGGACATGTCAACAAGAAGCGCATAGCCCAACACCAAAAGGATGGAGTGTTGGAGTCGTTCGACCTTAGGGAAGATGACACATGCGAATCTTGTTTACTTGGAAAGATGACCAAGTCACCCTTCACTGGCACTTGTGAGAGGGGTGAGGGTTTATTGAATCTCATACATACCGATGTATGTGGGCCCTTTAGATCCACCACAAAGGATGGGAACTGCTTCTTTGTGACTTTCACCGATGATTATAGTAGATATGGGTATATTTACTTAATCAAGAACAAGTCAGAAACGTTTGAAAAGTTCAAAGAATTCAAGCATGAAGTGGAGAATCAATTGGGTAGGGAAATCAAGATGCTCCGATCCGATCCAGGATAAGAGTACCTAAGTCTTGAATTCCACGACTATCTCAAGGAATGTGGAATAGTTTCGCAATTGACACCACCTAGGACACCGCAATTGAATGGTGTGGCAGAAAGGCGTAATCGAACCCTGTTAGACATGGTTCGTTCTATGATGAGTCGTGCTTCACTACCTATCTCATTCTGGGGGTATGCCTTAGAGACTGCCACCCATATCCTTAACCGAGTCCCTACAAAGAAGGTTGCCAAAACACCTCACGATATGTGGATATGGAAAGCTCCCTCGTTGGCACATATCAAGGTTTGGGGCTGTGAGGTTTTCGTAAGACGAGAGACTCACAACAAGCTCGAACCTCGTAGTGAGCGGTGTATTTTCATCGGCTACCCGCAGAGATCCTTTGGATATCTCTTCTATAGACCGAGTGAAAATGTTGTCTTCATTGCGAGGAGAGGAGTTTTCCGAGAGCGAGAACTCATAAGCCAAGGAGACAGTGGGAGGCAAATCGATGTTGAAGAGATTCAAGAATCAAACGATGTTGGAACCTCTAACGCTGGCGCTCAACCCGAGGAGGAAACTCCGGTTGAACCAATTGACGAGTCCTTAACTCTTAGACGTTCCGAAAGAGTTAGAGTTCAACCCCAGTTTTATGGTTTTCATATTACTACCGAAGGGGACACGTATATTAGTGATGGTACACTAATAAATCTAGATGAACCTAACATCTATAAGGAAGTCGTGGCAGGCCCGGAGTCTGCTAAATGGAAAGAGGCAATGGACAACAAGATTCAGTCCATGTATGACAACCAAGTTTGGAATTTGGTTGACAATGTGCCCTGACGTAAGACGGTTGGGTGCAAATGGATCTTCAAGAAGAAGACCGAAGTGGATGGGAATGTGCACACATATAAGGCACGATTGGTGGCGAAGGGATTTACTCAAACTCCCGGAGTTGACTATGATGAGACCTTCTCACCAGTTGCCAAGATAAAATCTATTAGGGGGATGCTAGCCATTGCTGCATTTCATGATTATGAGATATGGCAGATGGATGTCAAGACCGCTTTCCTTAATGGGAAGTTGGCTTAGGATTTTTACATGGCTCAGCCAGAGGGTTTTGTCGATACGAAGCGTCCCAATAGAATGTGCAAGCTTGATAAGTCCATTTATGGACTTAAGCAAGCATCTCGCAGATGGAATCTTTGCTTCGATGATAAAGTCAAAGAGTTTGGATTTGTACGAAGCGAAGATGAATCATGTGTATATGTCAAAGCCAGTGGGAGTATAGTTAGTTTCCTCGTTTCGTATGTTGATGACATACTACACATAGGAAACGACATCCCGACTCTGCATGAGGTCAAGTCCTGGCTCGGGAAGTGCTTCGCTATGAAGGACCTCGGAGAGGCTTCCTATATTTTGGGAATAAGGATAGTAAGAGAACGAAGTAAGAGATTAATAGGACTTAGTCAGAATACTTACTTGGATAAGGTACTAAAACGTTTTAGTATGGAAAACTCGAAAAAGGGAGAACTACCGATACAGAGTAATGCCAAGTTGAGTAAGACATAAAGACCGAGTACCGAAGCCGAGATAGCAGAAATGAGTCGAGTACCTTACGCTTCCGCAGTTGGCTCGATCTTGTATGCTATGACTTGGACTCGCCCTTATATGGCCTTTTCCTTGAGCATGGTCAGTAGATATCAAGGGAAACCGGGCAAAGCTCATTGGATTGCGGTGAAGAATATACTTAAGTACCTTTGGAGGACCGAGTAATAGTTCTTAGTCCTCGGAGGGAGTGATGACTTAAAGGTGTGAGGGTATAGTGACGCCAGCTTCCAGACCGACAGGGACAACTACCGTTCATAGTCGGGCTGGGTCTTTACCCTAAATGGAGGAGCAGTGACTTGGAAAAAGTTCCAAACAAGAAACCGTAGCTGATTCAACGTGCGAATCAGAGTACATTGCAGCGAGCAAAGCATCAAAGGAGGTGATATGGTTGAAGAACTTCATTGGTGACCTTGGAGTTGTAGCTGCCATAAAGGAGCCTATGGAAATTTTCTGTGATAATGAAGGAGCGGTTGCCTTGACCAAGGAATCGAGGGATCATGGTAGATCTCGGCATATCGACAGAAAGTATCATTTTATTAGACATCGAGTAGAAGAAGGACAGGTTACTGATAAGATCAAAGTTCGACAGCGTCTTTGAGAGCTACAATTGCTAATCGAGTTGTATGTTACATTTGTGGTTACTAGACTTATCTAAGTGGGAGACTGTTGGATTAGTTTCTAAGCCCGTAACCATATTTGGTAAATACTTGACCCGGTTGTGCATGGTCCTTTTGGGTTGCCTTCACCAAAGCAACTTGACTGGAGAAATAAATAGAGAAAGAGGTTATTATGATTTATTAATATGTTATAAGAATAATATATTAAAGGGGAAATCATATTTGTTTAATTAATATTGGTCAATAATTAATTAGGAATTAATTTTGTGATCAAGTGTAATTAAACTAGAGGGGCTGAATTGTAATTATATGATAGTTGCAAAATAGGGCAATGGTTATCCTAATAGTAGGATGTACAAATTCAAGGGATTGGATATCCTTGAAATTGTCCAAAGGGATAATAGAAAAGGGTTATTAAGGCTTATCTTATGGTTACTTGATAGGCAAGCAACTAGATAAGGATAAGGACTGAAACCCTAATCTTAACCCTATATAAAGACCCCTAGGCCTTGAGAAATAGTCCACTTGCTTCTAAGAGCTCCCAAGACCAATTTCTACGTCCTCCCTTCTCTCTCTATAGCCTCTCCAATTGCTTGTGATGTTTGTGAGTCATTAGAGGCACTACACTTGTGGTGCTTACTTTCAAGACTAAGGGTTTGAAGATTTAAGTTGTTATTGCAATATAACAACAAAAGGTATGTGATCTAACCTTATATATGAATTTCGAAAATAGCAACCTACATTAGGGTTTTATTCATGTGTTCATAATGTTGAGTATCTAATAGTGAAAAACATAGATCTAGGGTTGCATGCACACATAGGATTGTTTGTATAAAACCCATCAGTTACAATATCGCCTGAACTCGTAATTCATAGTAAGGGGTTAGAGTATTATCGGATGAATATGTAGTTACAACATCTCCTGAACTCGTAATTCATCACCTATAGGTTATGAGCCTGTTGGTGTTTCCATGGGTTTGTCTATAATAGTTTGTGGTCGCCATCTATACTCTGGGAGATGACTACATCTCCACATTGTCGGATAAGGTTATGGTATCTTTCATCCTACATCGCCGATTCATCATCTCCTATCTATCCTCACCTAATTATCATCACCTATCTCTCATCATTTTATTTCATCACACACTGACTATTTCATTTACCCATGTTTTATCCCAATATATTTTTAGATATAAAATACGTATACAGTTTAAATCATTTAAAACATATATAAAATCGTTCATCTAGCATAGACAACAAGTACTCAGATAATATGCACACATGGCACGTAATTTATATAAAATACTTCATATCTATGTGTAAGATGAAACTGACTATGAACTCACTTGATATGGTGGTGATTCCGAACTCAGACAACGCTTCGTTATCGCAAAACAATTTTCCTCGACAAAACCTAGTATCAATACCACTAGGGTTTAGTTTTTTAATGTTAACCGCGACTAATTAATAATCTAGCTATTATTATTATTATATAAGCGTTAAATAACACTCAATATAACTCATAATAATAGCCCAAATATTTATTTTAAGGTCCTAATAATGTTACTATAATTGGAACGAATGTGACCATGGCGATTAGACATCCGTTGGAATTAGCAGAATCATTCTGAATCAAAGATGAATCAAAACGGGATGAAAGAGTGTTTTGAAATTGTGATGGCTCATTTGGTATGCAATTGATATTGCCATATTTATACTTATTTTTAGGCAATATTTAAGTACATTTTTATTAATAAAGTGGTAATATGTTTTGAATAATGATACTTATGACTTTCAATTGTTATTTTCAATCAATATAAAGGATTTTCGTAGAGAGGGACCAAAAATGCCAAAATGTGGAACATGGGAGGCTTGAAAGACAAGAAAATAATAAAATCATGATAGACACTCAATTCACGACGTGGCGATGAAGCCCACGACGTGACACGGGTGTTCCAGAAGATAAACATCGCGACGCGGAGGATTTCCTTGAAGGATACGGATTGCTTGAAGCCCACGACGTGGCACATCTAGCCACGACGTGGTGCGGGTTTTTGAGGATTATATAAGTCCTCCTGATTATTACAAAAAGGGGAAGCTTTTGGCAGAAGAAAAGAGTTCCAAGAGATGATTAAGAACGAAAGAAAGGTTCTGGAAGAGGGTTTTCAACACCAAAAGAAGTAAAGGTTTATATTTTAGTTAAATAAGAACATGTCTTTCATTAGTTTTAGCTGTTTTGGTTTAGTTGCTATGATGAGCAGCTAAATCTAGCCACTCTTGTTTAGGTAGATGAAGCTTTGAACTTATGAATAGTTATATGCTTATGGATTTAGTTTAGTTGGTAAAAATTGCTTGTGTTTGATTTGTATAACCTAGCATGCTATTATTTGTTCATCTAATTGCTTGATTGCATGTTATGTGTAGCTTAGTGACCATTAAACTGCATGAACCTATTCACCTAATGATTTAGTGAACATTGAATTGTTAGAGCTGGGATTGACCAATCTTAGTTAGTAATTAGAATAAATAAAGCTTAGCTGTGCTAGAGAACGTGTATTGTGACCATAATTGCGTTTATACAACAAATCTTACATAGCATATTTACATTCATAATTAGTTCTGTGTTTAATTATATGTGAACATACATGGTTTGACATGAATTAGTTAATTATTGGTAAGATAGAACTAAATTACTAATACAACTAAAAACCAACTTAATAATCCGTAATCATTAGCTAGACATAAGGGAGAAGTGGATTCAAACTAAACAAGAGTGTGTTTTTATTTATTTTGATTTAAGTTCATCTGATCTTGTAAAACCAGATAAAACCCCTTATTAAACTTGTTAATAAATTAGGTTAATTTAATAGTAAGTAAATTAATTAGAACACCGTTCCCTGTGATCGACACCCGACTTACCCAAGCTATACTGTAATCTGACTAGGTACACTGCCAAGAAGTGCATAGTTAGTTAAGTTTGTTAGGTTATAAATATTAAAATTAGTGAGTACTTTTGTGCACATCAAGTTTTTGGCGCCGTTGCCGGGGAACGACTTAGTTTTTAGCTTATTTATTTGCATTAAATTGATCGATCCTTCTTGTGGAGTAAAAACCCACAAAAAGTTAATTTTTCAGCAAAATAATTTTTTCTGTTATCCACAGAGTCGACGACGTGGCACTACTCTGGCAACGACGTGGACAGTTAAAAACTAGATTTTTTTTAATTTGAAATTAGTTTTTCTTATTTTAGTTCAGTTTTATGTTTTTAGTTTAGCAAGTTGCAGGAGTTCACGACCAGAAGATCAAACACACACTTGGTGCCACCACTTGAAGACCCCGAGTCTGCACTTCACAAGAAAAAGACGCCCTTGCAAGAACTGAAGTCAGCTTTTTCTAGGAAGTTGGGAAAGAAGACAGGAGAGTCAAGTTCATCAGCGAAGCACAAGAGCAATCTTGAGCATTTAGATCATACACCCGTCCAGACCGAGTCCGAAAGCGATACCGAGCCATAATTTGAAGAACACACAAGCGAACCCGAGAACGATTCAAGGAACGAGATGGCAGCGATTGAAGAAATGTCCATGGGAGCTTACAAGAAGCGGATCCGAGAAGATGTGGGTCCCGGTTTAGTCCAACCCGCAATACCTGCCACTGCCACATTCGAGCTGAAGGGACACATATTGACCGCACTGAAGGACATCCCATTTTTCGGGAAAGATCATGAGGATGCTTTTAAGCATCTAGATGAAGTCAACGACATTGCAGATTACTTCAATATCCCAAATTTCAACAGAAACACAGTCTTGCTTAGGATGCTTCCCATCACTTTCAAAGGAGCTGCTAAGGAGTGGTTGAAAGTAGTCCCACCGGGTACAATCACCACTTGGGCTCAAATGCGTGAGCAATTCCTGGACCAGTTTTGCCCGCCATCCAAGATAGCCAAACTTAAGAAGGCAATAGCCAACTTTGAGCAACAGCCGGGGGAGTCACTATACGAAGCATGGGAGCGGTACAAGGGCTTGCTCAGAAATTGCCCTCAACATGACCTAAATGTGCAGCAAGAGATGTCAATCTTTTATGATGGGGTCAATGTGATGACAAGACAACTCCTTGATTCTCAAGGACCGTTGACAAAGAAAAACCCAAGGGAGGTCAAGGAGCTAATTGAAGAATTCGCGAAACACTCTCGCGAATACCACAACCCAAGGCAAGATGGAATCAAAGGCGGTGGAGGGGCCCAAACTGAAGAAATTGCAGCTGTCATGGCCATGCTGAATAACATGGATCGTAGGATAACACAAATGGACCAGTCGATACATGCCATAAGAGTGGGGTGCGAGAGATGCAGTGGTCCACACTTGACCAAGGACTGCAATATAGATGAGTTTGGGAACAGAAGAGCTCAAGTGTGCTACTCTAGTGGGGATAAGTTTGATGAGGACTGGAGGAAACCAAAGAAGGAGTGGCTGCCATATGAAGAGTATAAGAAGCAAAAAGAAGACAAATATAGGCAGACAGGTCAAGGCCTTTATCAAAAGGAGCAGCCACCAGCCGAGAAGAAACCCGACCTAGAGACCATTTTGATGAAGTTTATGGAGGCTTCAGAAAAGAGACACGATGCCACTGATTCCGCCATCATGGAACAACAAAATTTGATAAAGAACCAGCAAGGCTCCATCCATAACCTTGAAGTACAATTTGGTCAACTAGCCACTCTAGTTCATGAAAAATTGTCCCCGAAGAATCCCGAAGTAAAGACCCAATCTTACGTAATGGCCATCGATACTAAAGAAGATGCAATATCTGAGTTCCTGGAGGCATTGGAAGAAGAACCGCATGAGCCCAAGAAATCAAGGATCAAAAATGGAGAAAGTGATGAACCAGGCTTGCCACGACATGGCACTCCTCTGGCCACGACGTGGCGCATGTCTAATCAAAAGTACTGTGAGCCAATTCCAGCTTATCATCCACCTTTTCCATTTCCCACCTGAGCTACACTCAGTCAACTGGAGAAGGAACATTTGGAGTTTGTAAAGCATGTGAAGGGGATCCCAATTAATACCCCCTTTTTTGAGTCCTTATCCAAAGCTCCCGAGAACCAGAAATTACTACAAGACTTGATAGACACTCGAAGGCAATTAAAGAGGCAGTCTACAGTGATTCAAAGTGAACAAACTTCAAAAGCTGTGTTGGGAGAAACACCAGAAAAGATGGGGGATCCTGGACGCCTCACTCTTCCATGCGAGTTTGGGAATAAAATGAAGGTTAATGCTTTAGCCGATTCTGGGGCTAGCATTAATCTAATGCCTTTTTCATTTTATCAAAAATTAGAGATTAAGAAGATGAAGGCTACAAAAATGAAGATTCACATGGCGAATCGTTCGGTGACACAACCCCGCGGCATTGTGGAGGATATTTTGGTAAAAATTGGAAAATTTGTTTTTCCAATAGAATTTGTAGTCTTAGACATGAAAGAAGATCCGGATGTTCCAATAATCCTTGGCCGGCCATTGCTTAACACTGCTCGAGCCCTAGTTGATATCCGCGAGTCCAAGCTCACTTTGAGGGTTGGAGATGAACAAGAAGTCTTTGGGATAAAAGATGACTTTCAAGAAGATAAAGAAGAGGTGTTCACAATTAATGAAGAGAATGAACTAGAAGAACTGGAAAAGCTTATGGAAGAAGAGATAAAGGCAGTTCATCAAGTCAAGAGGACCAAACCGAGGGCATATGTTCCGTATTTGATTGAAGTCATAGCTTACAAGAGCCCGCCTTCTTAGGTGAGCGAAGAGGACGAGGAAATGACAAGTGATGAAAAGGAAGTCACTTCAAGAGTAACAAAGCCAGTGGTGAAAGAGGAGGAGAATTCTATGGAATGCAAGGAACAAACGAAGGGCACAAAACGCAAGCTTGAAGAAGATGGAAAAGCTAAAAAGGAGAATTCAAAGAAGGCGTATAAAAGGAGAGTTCAAGCTTACAAATGGCGATTCAAGGAACAAAAGATCCTGGTGGTAGACTCTTCCGAAGATTCAACGTTAAAGGCACGAAGTCCAGCTCAAGACTCCAAGAAAAAGAAGCGCTTCTCGGGAGGCAACCCGAGTTTGGTTTGCATTTTCTTTTCTTTTAAGTTTTTTTTAGCTTTTATTTAGGAAAGACATCAATTCATCATCTAAAAACTGATAATTGGTAAAGAAGTAGCTATGGGGAACTTTAAATAATGAATGATATGCAAAGTAATTAGTTAATATGTTAGAGTTTATTAAAATTTTGCATTTGGCAGTTCCATGACGTGAGCATAGCCAGCCACGTCATGGGTCGAAATGGAAACACGGGACTGTAAAACAGATTTAAGGTCCACGATGTGGGCATAGCCAGCCACGTCGTGGCCTTTAAAAAAATCTGGGGGGACCATTTCTTTAAAACCCTTTGACCGATAATTCCCAATCATATTGGAAGCTGCCGCAAGAACGGGAACAACAAAACCCCACAGCCAATTTCTTAAACTACTTCCAATTTCCTTGCAAGATCTTGCTAATTAATCTACTTCGTATGTGTTTTACTCATTATTTTGTAGTTAGTTCTTCCAATTTCAAGTTTTCATGGTTAGGGTTTGTATGATTCACGAAATTGGTTGAATCTAGTGGTAGATTTTAGATTGCATGTCATTTAAATGTCCATAGGAACAAACCCCAAGCAGTAATTCTGGTAGAAATCGCTTATAAAATGACCGATCCAGAAGCTGTTTGCGATGCGGCCCACGACGTGGCGTAGCCTGGCCACGTCGTGACTTCTGGCAGGCCCATTTAATATGTTTTAATGCTTTGGACGTTTGCTGTTTTGGTTTGCTTTTGTATGCAGAAATGGGACCACAACGAGTTGTTTCACAGGAGGAAAACCCGATAGATGTAGCAAGCATACATCCCTTATACCAGTTTCCTCAAAACATTCCCCGACCGTTGCTAACTACGTACGAGAATCGGCTTGGATGGCTGTATAATAGGGAGTTTGCAATAGCCCCAATTATCGATTGGGGATGGCTTGGTGGAGTGGGAATGGTAGCTGAGTTGGAACGTTATTGGTCAAAGACTTATGTTGGAGATCAATTTCGTTCACTTGTCACGGGTGGAGGAATTTATTTGCCATTCAAGAACCCATGTACCGGGAATTATCGGTGGAGTTTTTCTCTACCGTATGCTTCGAGGAACGCACCCTTGATTTCACCTACAACCGGGCACTGGTGTTTCGTTCGGATGATGTATATCGAGAGTGTAGTCTTCAGGAATTTGCTTGGCGTATGGGGCTCTATACAAAAGTGGAGACGCAATCTCCGTTTTTCATTCCGTTCTTGCTTGGATGTGTTCGAGATTTTGCTCCTGGTACTTTGGATGTGCAGTTCTGGCGGGGCATTTCTAACCATGAGTACAACACTCGTGACTCGAGTGAGTCACAAATTCGGAATCCTGTTTTCCAATTTTTGCACCGCCTTATCACTTTTTCAATAAATCACAAGCATCATGGTGATAAAGTCCCCATTCAGAATCTACTTTACTTATGGACTCTTATTACCCAGGGAGTTTATTGTGATTTACCTTATATGTTGGCGAGGTTCATGGGGAAGAAAGCGGCCAATTCTAGGCCTGGGAGCCCGATTACTTGGGGGCATTTGGTTACTCGCTTGGCTAGGTCATATCATATTTTTACCCATGACTTTGTGAGGAATCTTACTCGATTCCCAGACACAGACTTGACCATTCAATTCTTGGGTTTTATGCGAGCGGTGGTGAATATTGGGGGTCGTTTTGTTATACCGCCGATAGATGACGAGCAGGAGGAGGTGCAGCCAGGACAGCAACCACTAGCCAGACCGTGACGTCGGAATGTGCGGGCTAGAGGTGAAGTCGAGAGAGAACGTGCTGCTTCGCAGTATGTGCAGGGAGTGCCCACCGAGCCTTTTCAGAGTCGAGTGGGAACGTATTTGGATAATCTATGGGGGCATGCCATTTACCATACCCAACTTACTGAGGGTATTTATTCGCATTTGGGTGTGACCCGACCACCTTCTATGCCACCACAGTATCCCAATTTTCTGACATGCGAGGAGCTATGGCGTCCGCAGAATGACGGGGCAGGGCCAAGTGGAGCACAAGATCAAGATGATGATTGATTTTATTATTTCTTTTGCTTTGTTTTTGAGTAGTTTTTGTTTTGTGTTTGAATTTGGTGTGTGATGTAAAACATTCGTAAACTATGATGTTACTTTTTATTTCTTTTGGGTTGATCCATTTTCAGATTAGCATTGGAATTCTAAGGAGCATAAAAGGTTAACTTTCGAGTCGTGTTTGTCAAAGGAGCTTAGAGTCGTGAGTCAGAACCCACAATTCAAGATAATTGTGGGGTATATTGGTAGGAGAGAGGTTATAGTTGGGAAATATATTTGCATAGAAGCGTCTGAAACCAGTTAGCCATTGGTCAAAGTTGGTAGAGTAAATAAAGCAAATAAGCCATTTTTTCTGCTGATGCCCAGTTTCCACGACGTGGAATCCTTACCGCCACGTCGTGGCGTTCTTGCAGTTTAAAGAAATTCAGCATTTTGGTGTTCGCGATTTCAACCCATATCACGACGTGGCCAGTCACCTGCCACGACGTGACCCAGTTTATCATTAGCCACATTTTTTTCTTACAAATACCCACTTTGAATAATTGAAGTTTCGAGTCATGTTCGTGGTTTATTTAAGTATTCAACCAGTTCTACACCAAGTTTCTATTTTTGGAAGTCCAATTGCACGTTTTGCACACTTTTGGAGATGCTCACACCACTATCCCAGGGGAGTCTGTTCCTTTTTCTCCCTTTTCTTTAATTTTGATTTATTTTTATGAATACAATGAGGGCATTGTATGAAATAAGTGTGGGGTAGGGGTAGAAAAAGTAAGTTGCTAGAAAACCATAGAATTTGATAGTAAAAATTGAAATTTTTGAATAATTGAGTCTAGTAATAATAATTTGAGCTATAATTGCTAGTATTATGTGGGATGATCCGATGAAAGTTCAAACGTTTAGTTGAGCCAATATACGTTATAGTGCATTTGTGGCCTCCCTTATTTTAGTGAAATCATGGAACAAAAACACAACCCCGCTTGGTTTGAGGGATGCAATATGTTTAGCAGCCTAAACCTGAAATGTATCCAGGAAAATTATTATCATTAACCAATAAAGGTTGAGGTTGAGCGCCTCTGCTTAAGCATGTAGGTTTTGAGTGAAAAGAAAAAAAAAAGTGAGGTACATGTAAAAAAAAAGAGAGAGAGAGAATTACGAGAAAAGTGTGAAGAATTTTGGAGCAAATAAAGTGAAGATCAAAAGATCAAAATTCCAAGAAATTCAAAAGTTGAAGATACCAGAAATCAAATCATATAAGGTGGTGAATTCAAAGAGATCAAATGCCAAAGAAATGAAGAATTCCAAAAGAGCTCCATAGTGGTATCAAAAATTGTAATTCTAGATTATGTATGCTTAGGTTGATCAACTAAAAATACCTTGAGGATAAGGAGGTTTTCTGAGGATGGATTCGGAGGGTTGCATAAAATGAGCATTGTTCGGAAAAAGTGGGCGAGTGTTTATGAAGATTGTGAGTATTTAAAGTATGGCGGGTACTTTAGGAAAATTTTAGACACAAAAGCATGCGTTGAGGTCTTGGCATAATGGCCGAACAAGAGTCGCATTGTTCTGTGTGGTGTTAGTAATTCAGAATTAAGTTTAAATTTTCTTGAGGGCAAGCAAAGCCTAAGTGTGGGGTATTTTGATATTGCCATATTTATACTTATTTTTAGGCAATATTTAAGTACATTTATATTAATAAAGTGGTAATATGTTTAGAATAATGATACTTATGACTTTCAATTGTTATTTTCAGTCAATATAAAGGATTTTCAAAGAGAGGGACCAAAAATGCCAAAATGTGGAACATGGGAGGCTTGAAAGACAAGAAAATAATAAATTCATGATAGACACTCAATTCACGACATGGAGATGAAGCCCACGACGTGGCACGGGTGTTCCAGAAGATAAACATCGCGACGCGGAGGATTTCCTTGAAGGATACGGATTGCTTGAAGCCCACGACGTGGCACATCTGGCCACGACGTGGCACGGGTTTTTGAGGATTATATAAGTCCTCCTGATTATTACGAAAGGGGGAAGCTTTTGGCAGAAGAAAAGAGTTCCAGGAGACGATTAAGAACGAAAGAAAGGTTCTGCAAGAGGGTTTTCAACACCAAAAGAAGTAAAGGTTTATATTTTAATTAAATAAGAACATGTCTTTCATTAATTTTAGCTATTTTGGTTTAGTTGCTATGATGAGCAGCTGAATCTAGCCACTCTTGTTTAGCTAGATGAAGCTTTGAACTTATGAATAGTTATATGTTTATGGATTGAGTTTAGTTGGTAAAAATTGCTTGTGTTTGATTTGTATAACCTAGCATGCTATTATTTGTTCATCTAATTGCTTGATTGCATGTTTTGTGTAGCTTAGTGACCATTAAACTGCATGAACCTGTTTACCTAATGATTTAGTGAACATTGAATTGGTAGAGCTGGGATTGACCAATCTTCGTTAGTAATTAGAATAAATAAAGCTTAGCTGTGCTAGAGAACGTGTATTGTGACCATAATTGCGTTTATACAACAAATCTTACATAGCATATTTACATTCATAATTAGTTCTGTGTTTAATTATGTGTGAACATAGATGGTTTGACATGAATTAGTTAATTATTGGTAAGATAGAACTAAATTACTAATACAACTAAAAACCAACTTAATAATCCGTAATCATTAGCTAGCCATAAGGGAGAAGTGGATTCAAACTAAACAAGAGTGTGTTTTTATTTATTTTGATTTAAGTTCATCTGATCTTGTAAAACCAGATAAAACCCCTTATTAAACCTGTTAATAAATTAGGTTAATTTAATAGTAAGTAAATTAATTAGAACATCGTTCCCTGTGATCGACACCCGACTTACCCAAGCTATACTATAATCTGACTAGGTACACTGCCTATAAGTGCATCATTAGTTAAGTTTGTTAGGTTATAAATATTAAAATTAGTGAGTACTTTTGTGCACATCAGCAATCGGAATGACTGTTGATTCAGGGCAGAAGGTTTAGAAATCGGGGATGGAAATATAGGCTCGTTCTTCACCCACGAACATTCGTTAACTGTGATTCATAAGCAAACCTGTGTTTGGGTTTGGGATATAATCGACGAACTTGGAACGAAATTGGGTTCGTTTGTTAACACTTGGAACGAAAGAGGGGGAACAGAAAGAGAATCTGTGATTGAATTCGTTTTTATGGAGATTCGCTTTGGGTGTGTAATAGACGGATTCGGAACGAAAGGTGGGACTTTGGATTCGCATCGGTGTGCTCGGATCGAAAGTATGGTTCACGGCTACTGATTTTAAGGTTTCGCATTCGTTTGTGTCATTGTGCTCTTTTTATCAAACGTTAAAGGGGATGAAGAGGACTCAAGTTATAATCTTGGTCCCTGCAACTTCAAGAATTTGACGATCTGGTCCTTATACTTTTCATGCCTTGGCATTTTTGGACCATTTCCAGAATTTGTTACAAATAAAGGGATATATATATATATATATATATATATATATATATATATATATATATATATATATATTGATGCAGAATTACCATTCTAGCCCCTATCTTTCAGCAAGTGACAATTTTTGCCCAATATTCAGAAACGTTTGCAAATTTGTGGGCTGGTGAACAATTTTGACTTCTTTAATGCATATATTTTTTCGTGAACAAAAAATTAAGGATTCATCAAGTCTTGGCGGTTCGGAAAGTTGTTTTTCATGATAACGTCAAATTTTCATGACTTTGTCGGATTTTATACTTCATTGTGTATATCATTTTCTCGCGGGGGAGCACGGTAACTTTTATCCATTTAAGATCATTATCATGACCATTTGAAGGCTTTATAATCATATTTTTTATTATAAATCGGGGGAGAATTTGGTATGGCCATTCGAAATTGGATTTGTGACTTTTCAAATTTGAAGATTTTTGGTAAAGGTTGTGGTAGAATTATGAAGGTAGCTTTTATAGTAGCAATTCTTCGTCGAGCTCTTCTAAGGACTTGTTATATCTCCGACTTCTAGTATTTTCTCGATCTAGTGGTGTTACGAATCTTAAAATTTGGGTTGTTACATGATAATTTTTGGTGGCTTATATCATTAGCTTATGTGAAGATCATTGTGACTTGGTGGGGGAGCTCTTCAAAGACAAGAAGTGATTTGGTTTCTTTGTTCTGAAATGGGTTTTTATGGCAGGTTTGGCTTTAGTGAAGATTTTTGGGATTACTTTTGAAAATGAAGTTTAAAGACATTACATCAGTACTTGGTTTTTATATCCTAGAGCCCGTTTTTGAAGACTATTGAAGAATCAAGATTCGTGGATTGCTTCAAATATTCCACATTACAAGATCTTTTTATTTGCCAGATGCTTGTTTTCGAAGTTAAAACATTCTCATCCATTCAATACTTTGAAGGGGGTATTGTGGGGTTTCAAAGTACTCCATTGATGATGGCAATGGGCCCATATGATGAAGTGTAGGTTAAAAGCCCAAGACTTGTCTTTTCCTTATAAATAGTCATGTATTATTCATAATTAAGGTTAAGAGTGAGGCAAAATTTAGCATCTACGTTGTGACGTTTCTTGTAGAGTTAGATTCTTATTCTTAAAGTGTAATCTGATCCTCATAATTCAATAAATCGAGTGATTATTCGACATATCTTCATATTTGTGTTTGTTCTTATTTTCCGCATCTTGTTCATCAAATCACAATTAGGGTTTTTTTCCCAACAACAGTTAAATAGCAAAAAGATAAATTTTCATGTTCACGTATAAGTTTTTAAAGATGAATGTCAATTGTCACATATTAATCTTTTCATTTTTGTTGTCATTTCTGCATGTTTTTGTTTTCAGGTCAACAGTAATCAACATTTTGTTGAGGTTTTTTTGTGTGTGTACTAGATGATTACACACATAGGTAAAAACTTGAGAGTGTATTTGACTTAATTCTTGTTTCAAAACTCAATAAGATGTTCTTCTATATCTTGGTTTGACTTAATTTCTGTTTCAAAACTCAATAAGAGTGGATTTAACATATTAAAGGGTTTGTTTTATATATTCTTATCATTTACATTTAGAGGTTTAGGATTTATCTTTTCAAGTAATGGACCTTCCGTAGCTTGGTTTTTTCTTTGTGATCATGTGTGTTCACATAAGCAAATGAAATAGCATCTCCACTATTACCTGGTAAACTGTGACATCCCCATTTTCTCGGCCAGAAAAGACCGATTGTGTTTATGCTTTGTAAAAATCAGGGTACTTCTTTTCATAAAAATGTTGCGGAATTTGTTCCCAGAAAAACACGATAAATACATTATTAAAACATTTTCGAAGAAACGTATTTATTTCATTTTAAAACGTTTGGGATGTCATCGTTAATACAGAAACATAAGCATAAACAGAACTTACAATTATTTACACTAGTGATCTACATCTCTTTAAATCTCTCAGTGTAATGTCACTTCATATCGTCACCTGTGATGTAAATAAACTGAGTGGGTCAGGTTGGGAAACCTGGTGAGTACATAGGGTTTTCAACCCACAATAATATTGTTATTATGTTTAAACAATCAAACAATCAATCCAATTACCCATCCCCATTATCTTCTTTTAGTCTTCCCCAAAGATATTATCTCAAGGGTCATCTCCTATATCATATTTACTTCTCATCTCCTTACATCGTATTTCCTTATATGATTGTTCCTACGAACTTTACCTAAGGATCATCGCCTACATTGCATAGACAATACTAATCCTGGGATTACTCCCTCAATATGTGTCTAGCAAGAGTTAGGGTATCATCGCATGATTACGCAGCCACAACATCGCCTGGACTTGTAAATCATGATAAGGATTAGTCTATCATCGCATGAATACGTAGCCACAACATCGCCAGGACTCGTACTTCATAATAAGGGTTAGACTATCATCGCATGAATATGTAGTTACAACATCGACTGAACTCGTAATTCATCACCTACAGGTTACTAGCCTGCTGGTGTTTCCACGGGGTTGTCTATAATAGTCCATGGTCGCCATCTATAGTCTGGTAGATGACTACATCTCCACATTGTCGGACAAGGTCGTAGTATCCTACATCACCGATTCATAATCACCTATCTATCCTCACCTAATTATCATCACCTTCCTATCATCACCTATATCTCATTATTTTATTTCATCACTCACCAACTATTTCATCTACCCATGTTTTATCCCAACATATTTGTAGATATAAAATAAATATACAGTTTAAATCATTTAAAATGTCACACCCCAAAACCAGGAACGGCGGAAACGTTCTGGGGCGGAGGACGTCATGTATAATATCAATAACAATGTAAAGTAGTAAACAAGCAACAACATCATCCATTGCATTAATAATATAATTATTATACAAATGTGTTCTGTCAAATTTTGATAAACACTAAAGCATAAATCAAAATGAAAGATAAGTCTTGAACAAGCTCCATCTTCCTTTCTCCTTGCATCAGTACCTGTCTATGATGACCTGAGGATACAAGTAATTTTGAAAGCGAGTATCAGCTTTGAAGCTGGTGAGATCATAAGTATTTAGTGTCGTAATTTGTATGTAAGTATTTGTAAGTATTGGAAATGTATATGATCTGTAAATGTAATATGTTTGTAAAAGTTTGAATCTCTTAGAAAAACCTATATTTTCTGTTAAAGTAGCCTTCTACCAAGTCTTAATTGATTTGTATGCTCGTTTGTTGTAAAAGTGTGTAATTTCCCAAATGTAACTATCATTTAACTAATATAGTTTGTACATTAATGTTTAAATGAGGTTATCACTAAAATATGTAATGAGTAAATTAATGTAGTACTAAAACGTAGCTCTAAAAGGACTACTACCGTACTAACTACCTTAAACCGGATTTTAGGCTAAGGCATTATGTGATAAATTGTACCATAATATCGACTGGTAACAACGACATACGAATGGTCATAATAAGGAATGACGTTTGGCACCCGCAAATCTGCAGATCCCACTGTAGCTCGCAGTAAGGTGTAGGATAGTCAATCCAGTATAGATCTATACACAAACTCATACTATAGACTGGTTACAACGACATAAGAATGGTTGAAAATAATGTATGACGTTTGGCACCCACAGACCTGTAGGTCCCGCTGTAGCTAGAAGCAAGGTGTAGGATAGTCAATCCATTATAGAATCTATACGCAAACTCACGCTCTCCCTTCAAGAGACTCTGGCTACAACTCGGGCCATGACATTTAAGTCATGATCCGATTTAAATCACAGTAATTTACATATTCTAGTATATGTAATGTAATGTTTCTCATTCTAGTATAGTTGTATATGTTCTCCTCCTAGTATAGTTGTATATGTTCTCCTCCTAGTTTAGTTGTATATGTAATGTAATGTTTCTCGTTCTACTATAGTTGTATATGTTCTCCTCCTAGTATAGTTGTATATGTAATGTAATTTTTCTCGTTCTAGTATAGTTTTATATGTTCTCCTCCTAGTATAGTTGTATATGTAATGTATAGACGCATGAATGAACTGACTCATTGATCTAGCAGTTGTAGTAGTACGACCCTGTGTTACCCCGACGGTAACTTACTAATGACGTGTATAGTACGCATGAATATGGAAGTACTTTTATGTCTATACATGTATAATTGATATATAACTAATATGGAAACGACCTTCGGACGGTCACCCGAAATCCCACCATACCACATCCAAATCGAGAAAAAGGAAATAGGGCGGATGGCCTTCCTAAGCCCTTTAAACATTGCTTATATATCTATACATATATGGGCATGCAATTTATAAGTAGTGAAAGCCTAAATAAGTTTTGTAAGACATTTGAAACTGAAATATTATTTTAAGAAATGATCGACTTGATGTCAATCTATAAAACAATTTGAAGGCATAAGTTCGATAAAACAGTTTAAGTATAAGGAACATTTGTTTGAATCACAGTTGTAAATAAGTTTGAAAGGTAATGTACAGAGTAAAATGTACAGTGTAATAAGTAGTTTAAAACATATAAAATGTTTATAAAAATCATTTGAAGGAAACCGTTTGGTAAAATGGCTCATGAGTAGCCAAATCTTTTGAATGCTGTATATTAATCACATGTGATTGATATAATAACTAGTGATATTCTACTTATTAATCGCATGTGATTGATATAATAAATAGCATGATTCCACTTGTATCCCCCCCCCCCAATAAAACATTTAAAAGTAGTTTAAAACATTAGTTAAGGGGTATGAACTCACCTGCAGTAAGTGACTGGAATTGAACGGACTGTTATTGTACGAAAGGATCGGACAAGTGCTTGGTGTCAAGTGAAGACTTAGACACACACAATGATCCTAATTACATCTGAAAACATATGTATATAAATAATTAGTGATTAAAACACTAATTATACAAGTAATAACATTTAAGCGCGAGGAAAACACTTTTGGTCAAGTGCTAGGAGGCTAATGGGTTGCAACAAAGGAGTGCAATGCCCCTAATAGAAGTTTATGGTCAAATGACCGTTTACGGCCCAGGGGAGTAAACTCCTGGCCCTAAACTCTCCTTAGGGTCCCTAATTGAAGCTTAGAATTACTACAACTCTAGTGGGGAATTGTTTCAAGGCTATACAAGTGTTTGGGTACCATATGAACTCCTTTGGGGAGTTTACGGCCCATAGACCATATTCCCTTGGAGTTTACAGCCGTAAACTCCCTTGGGAGGGTTTATATGGTGCTTTCTAACCTCTAAATTAACTAGGAACAAATCTAGGTTTTGGTACTTGGCTTTAGAAGAGTTTATGGCACATTTGGCACCATTTTATGGAGTTTACGGCCCTGGAACCTTTTGGGCCGTAAACTCCCTCACTCATGGGGTTCTAAGTGTTTTAACTAGTCCATAACTCATTTAGGTACACGCCCAAATTGTCTCTTGGCTTAAGGAAGGATTTAGGGTGTCATTTGACCCCTTTAAAGGAGTTTACGGCCCAAGAACTACTCTTGGCCGGAAACTCTTCCACACTTGTGTTTCCATGAGTATTCTAGGTTCTAATCACTTTAGGGTATTTGTCAAAAATAGAGTCCAAGCCTTAGGTAGTGTTTCAAAGCATTTTGGCACCTAAAACATGGAGTTTACGGCCTAAGAAGCTCCTTGGCCGTAAACTCCCTTCTAACCATGATTCCTAATTGTTTTGTGGTATAAAGCATGAATTTGAGGCTTCTAGTTCGAGTTCTAAAGTTTTGAGGGTCATTTGAACCCTTGGACCTTAAAATGGAGTTTACTCCCCAAGAACGTTCTTGGGCGGTAAACTCCCGGATATTTTATATTTGACCTACAATCTATGTTAATAGGCATAAAACAAGCATTAAAACACAACTAGAGAAGTGTACTCACGATTTGGGATAAAAATACGAAGATCTGTGACAGAGAAAACGGCTTTTCTCTAGTTGGAATTGTGAATAATGAATGAATTTAGTTCAGAAATCTATTTATAGTCCTGAAATATTTTTGGCAGAAAATATTTTTATTCCTGGAACGAACTCTAATGTCCTAGAGTCTTGGAATAACAGTGTTGCACAAAACCCTAGTGCATCCACTCTCCTAATATCTCCTTAAGTGTAAAATCCTGAAAACTGCCAAACTTATACTCGAAATCTGAGTTTACATTGTAACTGATCTACATCTATTGGTTTGATATGGTTTGTTCAGAATGAAAATTTCGGGTTGTCACATAAAACATGTATAAATCATTCATCCAGCATAGACAACAAGTATTCAAACAATATGCACACATAGGGCGTGTTTGGCAAAAGTAGTTGTTGGCTGGAAGCGGGTAGCTGGTAGCGTGTAGCTGGTAGCTGGTAGCGGGAAGCTGTAGCTTTTATTTGTTATATGAATGTTTGGCAAAAGTAGCTGGAAGCTTTTGAAATACATAAAATTACTTAAAAGGACAATTGATTAAAAATAGAAAAGATATATAAATATATTTTTAAGGGTAATTATGGAAATTGATATCAAAAGCTTCGGAGCGTTTTGTTAAAAGCTACATGAAGTAGCTTTTAGAATCGGAGCGTTTTGTTAAAACTAAAAGCTAAATGCTCGTACTGCCAAACAAAGCTTTTTGTTTAAACTAGAGCGTTTTGTCAAAAGTTAAAAGCTAGAAGCTCCCAAACGCTTCCAAAAGCTCCGTGCCAAACACGCCCATAGCACGTAATTTATATTAAAATACTTCATATCTATGTGTAAGATTAAAGGGAATATGCACTCACCTGAGTAGGCGGTGACTCAGCACTCGGACAACGCTCGATACTCTCAAAACGATATTCCTTCGATAAAACCTAATACCAATACCACTAGGGTTTAGTCTAACGATAACCGCGACAAATTAATTAGTCTGACTATTATTAAGCGTTAATAACGCTCAATATAACTCATAATAATAGCCCAAATAATTGTTTTAAGGACCTAATAACATTCATATAATTATTTGAAAGCTATATTAAAAATTGCGTAAGCGTAGCATACTTACAGCGAATTTTATCGAAAATCGGAACTTAATTGGAGCAGCGTTTCGAAACCGAAAAACTCCACTTTTTCTCGGGACTCCGGGAGCCTCGGGACTTCCCTCGGGTGCTAGGGAGGTTCCCTAGGGTTTGGGGGTGTTTAGAACACTTAGAGAGAGAAAGAAGTTAGAGAGAGAGTGAAGAAAGGTGTGAAAATCCGGGAAATCTCGCATTCAATTTATAGGCCGGCGGTCCTCGGACTACGCAGGGCGTAGCCTCGGACGTGACGTGTTCCCCTTGAGATGTGTCGCTTCGCTGATGGTGCATCGTGGCTGCTCCTTGGTCCGCAGAAGGCTTGGCGTACGCGCAGCGCTCCCTCCTCGTACGCATGGCGTACCTCGTACGCGAGGCGCTTCTTGGCTACGCTGGGCGTCCGAAGTACAGGTGTCCGAATTCGAAGTCTAGACCGTGATCAACAAGCAACGGACCTGATCGAGCCACGTCATCACCTATTGCACCAGCTTCGCAAATTCGAGTTACAACTTCAAAAATTCACAACTTTCGCGTACGACCTCCGTTTTTGATGTTCTTTATATCCACGCGAAGGTGGGAATGTAATCTACAACTTTCGTTTAGACTCCGTTGGCTAATTTGGCTCGATTTTAAATTTTATATTATTAACAGGCCGGGACAGGATTGGTCCGTTAAATCCTCATAACTTCTTCATCCGACATCCGTTTTCTCCATCTTTTTCTCGTTACGCTACCCTTAACGAGATCTTCGATTCTTGTTCAGGTCGTGTCGGCTTAAAACCACTCGATCTAATATTCGAATTTCGGGTTGTACACTGCTAGTCCGAAACTTCGAAAAATCATAACTTCTTCATACGAAGTCAGATTTGGGCGTTCTTTTTATCGATGTTCTTATTTTAACATATTCTACAACTTTCTTTTAGAGCGTGAACGCTAAATCTCGCTCTATCGTAAATTCACTATTTACGCTTCCCGGTGCCGTGCCGGTTCCGACGCGAAACTTCGACGAGTCATAACTTCTTCGTTATAACTCGGATTTCGGCGTTCTTTATATGTACGGAAACCTTGTGACATACTATAAAACTGGTTAAGATCATTTATTCTAAATAATCTTTTGTCGAAAAGTTGTTTTCGACCCTTATTGCCTCTAATTTGACTAGCCCGGATTTGCGGGCGTTACAATTATCTCCCCCTTAGGATGATTACTTCCCGGAATCATCAACGAAATAGGGTCGTATAATGACTCCATACGTCATCTCTTCATCCTAGGTAATAATTATAACTTCTACATTCCTTCAAGTCTATCTCTTAATCTCATTGACTGTAAGAGTATTCAATCGTGAACCTGCTCTCTACCTCAGGTTAGACTCCAAATTATGACCTTCAAGTCACAATCTCGATCCTTGCTGGATACGGACTTGAGATAAGTTCTTTTATTACTACTATAGATCGATGTGTCATATTCTAATGACCTATCATCGTACGTTGCAACACTTAGACTTAGGTCTCTTAGAGTTAAACTCTAAAACAAGCTATGCCTTCCTTCATGTTCTAATGTGATATAATCACACTTTAACATTTGGCATTTCTAGCTATCAACTTCATTAACAGCGAGCGCGATATTTCTATTGATCGCTTTGATTTCAATCGTTTGGTTTAAGTCGGACACTACATCAAACTTGGTTCTCTGAACCACACAACATACTCATCGTAGTCGGACTCGATTCGATATGACCACTAGGGTCGGAATATCAACAATCTTCTTAGTTATTACCGAAACGATGGTAACAACACACTTGAACAAAACAAAATCAATTACTAGCTTCTTGGTAACCTTGTGACTTTCCCTGATCCAAGTGTGAGTCCAGTACTTCCGGTAGTATAGGCCTCTACTACCATTCACACCTACTCATACTCGTCCCAAGTATTGTCTCGCAGTTTCCCAAGTCACTATGCAGCAAATCACGCAATCATTCAACACATTAGATAACAAAACGAAGGTTTTATATTATTTCTTGAAACGATTACATAGATGTTCAAGTTCACCCTAGACTATGCCTCTACTAGGCTACATCATACAAAACTATGGCTACTGCATAATCTGATCTTCGGGTAAGAAGTCCTCATTCTTGATTCCTGCCATGTTTCTCTGCTTCGTCGAGGATCATGTGAAATGCCCTTGGCCTTGGTGGCGTTTCTGGTCTTGCTGCTTTATTTTTCTTTGGGCAGTTCTTTGAAATATGCCCATCATTTCCACATTCGTAGCACTTCTTGTTGTCGAATGTACAATCTCTGGAATAGTGACCGGTCCTGCCACACTTATAGCACGTCACTTCACCATCGCATCTTCCGAAGTGCTTCTTCTTGCACTTCTCACACCACTTGGCTTCATTCCTTCGGTCGTCCAGGTTAGACTTCGAGAACTTTCCCTTATTATCAGGTATTGAGGATCCTTCCAACTTCCTCTTCTCACCAAATTCAACTTTCTCCATACCCTTTTCCCTTATTTGGGTCTCAACATTCTTGGCTGCCCAGATGGCGGCTTTCAAAGTGGTTGCTTGTTTGACCATTGGACCAAAGTCTGCTGGTAATCCATGGGCAAACTTATTGACCTTGGAGAGTTCAGTTGGAACTAGATAAGGAACAAGCTTCATTTTCTCCGTAAAACTTGCAACATACTCGATGACACTCATCTTTCCCTTCTTTAGATTCTGAAACTCGTTGTTGATCTCTAGTAGATCCTACTCAGAGCGGTACTGCATTTTTAGCTGCACCAGAAAATCCTCCCATGACATCTCTCTCGCTTCTCCTTTGGGCATTGAATCAGCTAGTAGTTCCACCAGCTTAGTACTCCAGATTTCAACAGAGGAACTACGAGAGCGGTCTTTTGCCTGTTGCTACACTCACAACTCTCAAACATTGTCTCCATCTCGGAGATCCAGTTTATGACTTCCACCGGTGTCGGGCTTCCAGATAGACTCGGTGGTTTGGATGCCATGAAATCCTTGTATTTGCATCCATGTCCATCATTTCCTCCATCCTGGTGGTTTTGCCTAACTATTGGTGGGTTGGCTTGACCAACAGTCCCACTGTAGTTTCCCTCCTTAGTCTGCCCCTCGTTCAACTCGGGCTATTCGATCTGAATGGTCGCTTCCTCTCGATTTTGTTGGAGCAAACGTCTGGTTTCCTCCATTTGACGATCCAACATCGCCTGGATCATCGGTTGCACTCCGGCCATCGATATTGGCTCAGCAGCGGCTACCACAACCGGTATTTGCTCAATCACTGGGGGCTGATCTCAGTTCCCATTTGCATTCACATTTCCGCTACGGGTTCTTGCCATCTTGATCTATACACCGAATAAGGTGAATCTAGACCTTTACTTAGGATTGACGTTTATATCATCCTTATCACTCCGAAACGTTTATATGCTAGTTCTAATATCGTAGTTAAACGCTTAGAATCCTAAACACATAAGGTTTCCAGATCCGGTCGGCAACAGACCATAGATCCGAACAATTAACAACATATCATGCACAAAGCATTTAGCACATAAAAGCAATTTAGGCATCATTCCTAAAATAAGCTAGTGCTCACACCTCACAATCATCACTTAGCTTTCTAAGTTTAAGTCTAGAAATAAATCCATATTCCTAGTTCGCTTAAACTAATGCTCTGATACCAACTGTCACATCCCCATTTTCTCGGCCAGAAAAGACCGATTTTGTTTATGCTTTGTAAAAATCAGAGTACTTCTTTTCATAAAAATGTTGCGGAATTTGTTCCCAGAAAAACACGATAAATACATTATTAAAACATTTTCGAAGAAACGTATTTATTTCATTTTAAAACGTTTGGGATGTCATCGTTAATATAGAAACATAAGCATAAACAGAACTTACAATTATTTACACTAGTGATCTACATCTCTTTAAATCTCTCAGTGTAATATCACTTCATATCGTCACCTGTGATGTAAATAAACTGAGTGGGTCAGGTTGGGAAACCTGGTGAGTACATAGGGTTTTCAACCCACAATAATATTGTTATTATGTTTAAACAATCAAACAATCAATCCAATTACCCATCCCCATTATCTTCTTTTAGTCTTCCCCAAAGATATTATCTCAAGGGTCATCTCCTATATCATATTTACTTCTCATCTCCTTACATCGTATTTCCTTATATGATTGTTCCTACGAACTTTACCTAAGGATCATCACCTACATTGCATAGACCATACTAATCCTGGGATTACTCCCTCAATATGTGTCTAGCAAGAGTTAGGGTATCATCGCATGATTACGTAGCCACAACATCGCCTGGACTTGTAAATCATGATAAGGGTAAGTCTATCATCGCATGAATACGTAGACACAACATCGCCTGGACTCGTACTTCATAATAAGGGTTAGACTATCATCATATGAATACGTAGTTACAACATCGCCTGAACTCATAATTCATCACCTACAGGTTACTAGCCTGGTGGTGTTTCCACGGGGTTGTCTATAATAGTCTATGGCCGCCATCTATAGTCTGGTAGATGAC
This sequence comes from Lactuca sativa, assembly GCF_002870075.4. Classification (NCBI taxonomy): domain Eukaryota; kingdom Viridiplantae; phylum Streptophyta; class Magnoliopsida; order Asterales; family Asteraceae; genus Lactuca; species Lactuca sativa. The sequence goes on from NC_056629.2 coordinate 191,261,643, forward strand.
TACATCTCCACATTGTCGGACAAGGTCGTAGTATCCTACATCACCGATTCATAATCACCTATCTATCCTCACCTAATTATCATCACCTTCCTATCATCACCTATCTCTCATTATTTTATTTCATCACTCACCAACTATTTCATCTACCCATGTTTTATCCCAACATATTTGTAGATATAAAATAAATATACAGTTTAAATCATTTAAAACATGTATAAATCATTCATCCAGCATAGACAACAAGTATTCAAACAATATGCACACATAGCACGTAATTTATATTAAAATACTTCATATCTATGTGTAAGATGAAAGGGACTATGCACTCACCTGAGTAGGTGGTGACTCAGCACTCGGACAGCGCTTTGATACTCTCAAAATGATATTCCTTCGATAAAACCTAGTACCAATACCACTAGGGTTTAGTCTAACGATAACCGCGACAAATTAATTAGTCTGACTATTATTAAGCGTTAATAACGCTCAATATAACTCATAATAATAGCCCAAATAATTGTTTTAAGAACCTAATAACGTTCGTATAATTATTTGAAAGCTATATTAAAAATTGCGTAAGCGTAGCATACTTACAGCGAATTTTATCGAAAACCAGAACTTAATTGGAGCAACGTTTCGAAACCGAAAAACTCCTTTTTCTCGGGACTCCGGGAGCCTCGGGGCTTCCCTCGGGTGCTAGGGAGGTTCCCTAGGGTTTGGGGGTGTTTAGAACACTTAGAGAGAGAAAGAAGTTACAAAGAGAGTGAAGAAAGGTGTGAAAATCCGGGAAATCTCGCATTCAATTTATACGCCGGAGGTCCTCGAACTACGCGGGGCATAGCCTCGGACGTGGCACGTTCTCCTTGAGATGTGTCGCTTCGCTGATGGTGCATCGTGGCTGCTTCTCGGTCCGCAGAAGGCTTGGCGAACGCACAGCGCTCCCTCCTCGTACGCATAGCGTACCTCGTACGCGAGGCGCTTCTTGGCTACGCTGGGCGTCCGAAGTATAGGTGTCCGAATCCGAAGTCTAGACTATGATCAACAAGCAACGAACCTGATCGAGCCACGTCATCACCTATTGCACCAGCTTCGCAAATTCGAGTTACAACTTCAAAAATTCATAACTTTCGCGTACGACCTCCGTTTTCGACGTTCTTTATATCCACGCGAAGGTGGGAACGTACTATATAACTTTTTTTTAGACTTCGTTGGCTAATTTTGGCTCGATTTTAAATTTTGTATTATTAACAGGCCGGGACAGGATTGGTCCGTTAAATCCTCATAACTTCTTCATTCGACATCCGGTTTCGCCCATCTTTTTCTCGTTATGCTACCCTTAACGATATCTTCGATTCTCGTTCAGGTCGTGTCGGCTTAAAACCACTCGATCTAATATTCGAATTTCGGGCTGTACACTGCTAGTCCGAAAATTCGAAAAATCATAACTTCTTCATACGAAGTCAGATTTGGGCGTTCTTTTTATTGATGTTCTTAGTTTAACATATTCTACGACTTTCGTGTAGAGCGGGAAGGCTAAATCTCGCTCTATCGTAAATTCACTATTTACGCTTCCCGGTTCCGACGCGAAACTTCGACGGGTCATAACTTCTTCGTTATAACTCGGATTTCGGCGTTCTTTATATCTACGGAATCCTTGTGACATACTCTAAAACTTGGTTAAGATCATTTATTCAAAATAATCTTTTGTCGAAAAGTCGTTTTCCACCCTTATTGCCTCTAATTTGACTAGCCCGGATTTGCGGGCGTTTCATAAACTTTTTCTTTCAAAAGTTTTTATTTACTTATTATGTTATTTATATTAAATTTTTGTTGTATACAAGTTACAAATTAATTTATTTATTAAATTTTTTCCAATATCGGCATAGAATTTATCATTTTTTTTACAGAGAATCAGAGGAAGTGAAGGAAGAAGACAATGAAAAAGCATGTTAAATGTAATTAAAATAATTTTTTTTGTTAAATTGGTAGTTTTGAAGCATTATCAATGGTACTAAGAGTAAAACCTGATGTAACATCCCAATTTTGAAGACCAAAAATTTTGTTTTTAATTATGTTACTTATAAAACAGTTTACTGGAAAATATCATCAATATCATATTAATCCATAAAACCATAATCACATGTCTCAAAAATCATATCATCAATAGTAATAATGTCAGAGTACAATCCCATGGATCTCAAAATGTGGAAATCATGTGTGTGCGATGCATTGCTACCGTGCCAACTCCTTCCCCTTCGACGAAGAGGTACCTGAAACCAAAACGGAAAATCATAAGCACAAAGCTTAGTGAATTCCCCCATCTTACCACATACCATACATAACACATACTTCCAGGCATATTTGGGTGCCCCACCTACCCTGCTGAGCATATCGGGGTGCTCAACCTACCCCTACTAGGCATACCGGGGTGCCTAACATACACTTATCAGACATACCGGGGTGTCCGACCTACTCCTCCAGTTTATCTCAACCGGTTACAAGGACTATTTCACCCCTACTACAACCATACCGTTAGGCATACCCCTACAAGGACATAAAACATAACATAATCATACTGTTAGGCATACCGGGGTACCTAACCTACCCTTTGGCCATATCAACTAGATATAGGGACTATTCACCCTACTACCACTATCACATACATATATTAGATAGTATAAAACCCGAAAATTATCATGAAGACAATCACCCATAATCACTCCTACTAGTGGGCCGACATTGTGGCCTTAGACCCACTTCTACTAGAAGGTAACTCATCTCAATGTCGTGCAGTAGCTGAGTTGTCCTCGATGTCGGGATCAACTCCTCTCAACTCCTACACATAACAACCATCCTTAATTTACCATTACATACTCTTAACCGTTACAAGGGTTACTCAGGTTAAAGCCAAATTCAAGGTGAATACCTTGATCAAAGTCAACTTTGGGTCAAAGTCAACGTCTGGTTGACTCAACTCATCGAGTTGACCCAACAACTTGTCGAGTCCCCAAATCCTCAAAATAGAAAAACCTCAACCCTACTTGCCGATTCCTGCACGCACTTGTCGAGTTCTCCATCATACAAAGTCGAGTCCTTCTACAACTAACTTGCTGAGTCCATCCTTGAACTCGTCGAGTCCTTCTTTATTCACGAAGACACATATATTGCCCTATACTCACCGAGTTCCTTATGAACTCATCAAGTTCGTCTTCATACAGTTGGGACCTGTCTTGAACACACTAAGTTCTGTTCTTGAACTCACCGAGTTCCATAATCTTCAGGTCGATATTCGTATCCATGTTGTTGAGTCCTCTTCTAGACTCAACTAGTTCCATCAAAAACAGAAAAGGCTAGGGAACCATACCCCGACTAGTCAAGTCCCATGGACGACTCGCTAAGTCCCCCAAAGTCCATTCCCATACAGTTGATTTCAGTCGAATTCAATACATCCAAAACATAGATCTAACCTCCTAGGGTCCATAATACACGTATAGTTACAAACCTGATATTCATGCATGGGGTATTTGGCTCAAATGGCCCTAAAATGGAGTTTACAAGGTGCATGGGGCTCTTATAGCAATAAAGTTGGCATATTTATGCCATGAGAACCCTCAATGGTTCCAGATCTGAAGTCATACCCCCTTAGGACCAAAAAAATCCCGAATATGGCTCTACTAAAGCGTAGAAAAGGTAGAAATGAACCCTAACTAGAGATCTAAGAGATAGATAGTCAAGGTTGAAGCTTTTTACCTTAAATGAGTTGGAAATGAAGCAAACCCTATGGATCTACTAGCTTCTTCTAGAACCCCCATGCTTCTATTTCCTTCTTCAAGCTTCAAACAACCAAAAACACACAAAAATGGCTCAAGAACACCCCAAATGCTTTAGGGTTTCGAGTTAGGGCTCTTCTGGACCGGGAGAGACGATGGAGGATGGGTTGGGACAAGATAAGGCATTTAAATAAGATGAAAACCCTAAATATAGGGCTTCATCCAGAAAGTCCTACTCGCCGAGTCAGGCTCCCGACTCTTCGAGTAGGTTACTTAAAACCCGCGTCCATAGTCTAGTCTACTCGACGGGTTGGGCTTCCAACTCGCCGAGTCCTAGTGTAAAAACATACAATTATTTAAATTTAAAATACGTATCGGGAACTGGGTGTTACACATAATGAGTTAATTACCACATTGCTTATTGTATGGGAAACTTCAAAGTGTTGGGGACTCGCCTTTTTTGGTTTTTATGTGGACAAAAAGTTTAAAATTTTGTCCCATTGGCATCAGTCGCCAATTAGTATAGTATAACATGTTATGTTATTTGTTGTATGACAACCAAGGAGGGTATTTTTGTCTTTTTGACAATTTTTCTTCTTATATATAGTTATCACATGGTAGATTTCGCTGCTGGTTTGTACCATTGGTCCCATTTACTATTAATAATACTTGGTAACAACATTCTTACCTTTCAGACTACTTTCAGCAGTCCTCAAAAGTCCCTGAAGTTTGCTAAGTGTGACCTCCTCCTTGTTCATATGATAAGTCACACGTAACTGATCATAACATGGAGGTAAGGAGTGAAGAATAATATCTATAGCAAGCTCCTCATCAAATTTCACATTTAACTTAAGCAAACGGTCAACAAATCTTTGCATTTTCTACAAGTGGGCCGTGATGGACTCTGATCGTATCTTTCCATCAGGTGTTGGTGCATTTTAAAAGGGTAGAAGTCCTCATAGGACTTTTGGAGTTCTACTGTCATTGTGGCCAACATGATGCAGGATACCTTAGTGGCATCCTTCTCATGGGTAGTGTACTCAGCAATATCCTCGGGAGTAGTAGACGACTCATGACGTTAAGCTCCTTGTCGAGGACATATTCCTTATCCTCATAATGAGTGACCATCCTTATGTTCCTAATCCAATCATGGAAATTAGTTCCATCAAATATGACTCTCCCACAAAGGTTCATGAGTGCGAAGGAGCCGGTAGGGTTTGAGCCAGAAGCAACATTGTTGGAAGACATCTGAAAAAGAAGAAAGACAAAGTTTAGATTAGATATTGAGTCCTTAATATAACACCGAAAATGAAATATTAAGGCTAGGACCCAACACAATATTTTACAATTTGGAAGAAGGATGTCGTAATCAAAGTTTCAAAATATTTGAAGGTAGGTAAATGACGATTTACCAATTTCCACCATGAAAAATAAAATAAAATTATTAGGTTTTATATGAATTGAAATTCCTAGATTTTTTGGAGATTCATTGAACTTTTCAATGGCATGTTTAAATCTTGATTATTCCCTTCAAGTTTGTAACTAGGATACCAAGGATCACAAACAAGGTGTGAATAACCATAAAAATATACTTAGTACTCTTAATGTCATTTATCACCTAATCGATGTGTCGTTAACCACAGACGCTCCATCAATCTGTAACAAACATTAACCCACCCTTTGCCACCTTTACTAGTCCATGTTAGTGTGTCGGTTAACCACACACACTCCTTTAACGAATTGGTATGGTGCAAAGTGTAATTTTATGGGTTAGCATCAATTTCTCATTTTCCTAAAGTAACTAAGATTGGGAATTTATAAAACATTTAGTTACTTGACATCTATCATTAAACTTTTGATGAGAATTATAGTCTTTGTCATAACCGTTTGGCTAACGACCCTCTACCAGTCAAGGAAGCCGTGGGTGAGAGTGGACACCCATTAAACCACCATCTTTTAGGTAGTAACCTTATACCCCCTGATAGACCGGCTTCGTGAATGAGGCCTACTAACGGTAAGACTTACCTGTTCTTATACATACAAACATACATACATACACACACACACACACACACACACACATATATATATATATATATATATTAAACTTATAATACTATAATAGTATAAGGGTTGAATTTTAAACTTTTAAAATTCTAAGGTTTGGAATTAAAGTTTTAATGTGTGACTTTACAAATTCCAAAACTTGAGGGCAAGTTTTGAAACTCTTCAAAAGTTTTCAACTTCATAACATAAGAGTTTAATGGTCTTTTAGAATGAGACTCTTCATTTTTCTATAACCTGTGACTTTTAATGATTCATTTAAATGAAAAACTTTTGGAATTTCGTAACTTGAGGACAAGTTGTGGAGTCCATTAAAATCATCTAGAACAACATTTCAACTAACAAGAATGTTCAAGTTCTAGATTAAACTCATATGATCAAGGTAATTCAAATCAAATAAATTCCATGTAACTTAGACTAATCATGTAAACTAAAACAAAGCATGAAATTTTGACGATCACCTTTCAAATGGATTAACATGATCATTACCATATCTTAAAAAACATATTTTATGATTCAAAACAATTTGGGATAATGATCCTATCTATTTGGGGCCAAAAAATCGTTTTTTTGCATTTTGCCCAGCCAACATGGCGAGTCCATGAACTTGTCACACCCCCAAACTAGAACGGCGGAAACGATCAGCGGAGGAGGACGTCATGTTTAGTATCACAACACATGTATCATAGAAATCATAGTAACAGACAACCATAGTATTAATATTAAAGTGTTTACAAGTAGTGATTCACATAAGATTGAATCCAAAAGTATATAACAAAATAAGACATGAAGCTACTATACTTCATCTTCTGAATCCCAATGTACATCCCTGTCTGCTAGTTTCCTGAGAATACAAGTTATTTTGAAAGAGTAGATCAACATTTAAGCTGGTGAGTTCATAAGATTTTAGTGATGTAAAGTAAGTTGAAAGTTCTTTTAGAAAAGTTCGCATGTTCCTACAGAAGATCCTATATCTTCTGATATGATAAAAGTTAAGTAAAAATAGCTCTACAATCCTTTCTATGAGTACTGAATGGATACTAGTTGTATAAAACCCATAGTAAATAAACAATCATTTGTGTGAATCTGCCCTAAGCCCACAACCAAACAAGGAACAGGAAATGAGGTGGAAGTCACACATCCTATTGTTTGTTAGATCTTTATTGTATGTAATCCAGGCATATTCATTTGGTACTCACGGAGTTAACTGTAATAGTTCCTTTATATTTGAAGAAAACATTCTTTAAGAATAACCCTTATTTCCTTTAGTAAAAATAGTAACCAAAATAGTTCCTTCTATAATCACTTAGTTTACACTAACCCTTATTTCCTTTAGTAAAAATGGTAACCAAAATAATTCCTTCTATAATCACTTAGTTTACACTAGCTATATATAATCTAATATCGAACGGATAGTTAATTGTATGAATCTGCCCTAAGCCCACAACCAAACAAGGAACAGGAAGTAAGGCGGAAATCACACATCCAACTACCTATCATATATTAATTATATATAACCCTCATGTATAAACTAAGGTATTATAGAATTAACCACTTAAGTTCCTTTAAGTTATATTGGTTTAATAAAATGGATTAAACCCTTAACTAATAAGTTTCTAGTTTAGTTTACTCAATGTTCTATTGTTTCGACGACTACTAGAAGTAATGAAATCCTGTATCAGTCGATATTGTTGTGAGTTTTGTATATATTTATGTGTTTTATTTATTATTGTCCGGTACTTTGTAGATGTACCCTTTATAAGTAACTTCGGTTTGATATATTGTTACCACGTGTTCGCTAACCCTGGTACGTTGTATTTGTACCTTTGTTAATTCAAACCCGGTTTGATGTTTTATTACCTCGTGTTTGCTAGCCTTGGTACGTGGTATTCGTACCTTAGTTAGTGCAAACCCGGTATGATGTGTTATTACCTCGTGTTTGCTAACCTTGGTACGTGGTATTCGTACCATAGTTAGTGCAAACCCGATATGATGTGTTATTACCTCGTTTTTTCTAACCTTGGTACGTGGTATTCATACCTTAGTTAGTGCAAACCTGGTATGATGTGTTATTACCTCGTTTTTGCTAACCCTGGTACGTTGTATTTGTACCTTAGTTAGTGCAAACCCGGTATGATGTGGTATCACTTTAATTTGTTATAAATAATGAGTTAAAGATACAATGTCTTCCTAGGATTCTAGGAATATATATAGTATAAGTGTGTAATTCATGATTTGTTCTTCTGTTATAGTTATAGTATGTTCCTCCCTGTACTAGCTATAGTATGCTCCTCTCTATACTAGTTATAGTATACTCCTCCTTGTACTAGTTATAATATGAACTGAACCCCTCAACTATACCTATTATAGTTTACTAGTATTTTACTTGAACTGTTATTGACTTAAAAAAGACACATTTATCTACTGAGTTATGATTTTATTACAAAAACAGAATTTTATAAACAACAAGGTAACTTAACTTTAAAAGTGTTTTTAAAATGATTTGATAATTTATAAAAGCACAAGAAATCTTTTAGCGTGATGGTTATACTTGTATTTACACAATTATCATTGTGTTCAACTTGTATTTCCCCCTTTAAAACCATTTAAAACAGTTAAAAGATTGATTATAGGGGTATGAACTCATCTTATGTGTGTGATTCAATTGCAGATTCGTGTAAGGATGAGAAGTTCCACAAATGAATTCCCGAGACACAAACGAGTCCTAAATGACATATAATGGCATATATAGGTATGTAATTAGTGTTTTAAACAACTAACATGCATGGAAACACCCTTAGGCACTAGGAAACACTTGGACTAGGTGTTTACAATACCATGTGATTGATCAAAGGGAGTTTAAGGTCACAACATGGAGTGTACGGCCAAGGGGTGTACGGCCAAATGAGTGTACGGACGTACACTCATGGAAGACATACAAAAGAGGGAGTTTGGTCCATGGGGAAGCTAGTGTGACAAATGTACAACCAAAGGATGAACATGATGGGTTATGAGCATTCTAACACTCCTAAGTGTACATGCAACCCTAGAAAACCTTGGATCTATGTTTGTCTAAAATACATGCAAATTTTGATTTTCAAGGTTCATAATCCTATCTAGCATACTTGGGGAACTTTTAACATAAAAGATGGCTAGAATTACATACCTTGTAGTTGATTTGATTCCTTGAATACCTGGAGAGTCTAGCACCCCAAGTGTGACGCCTCAAATGTTTCACACAACACCAAGTGCTTTGGAATGACTTTTAGAGAATGTAGAGCAATTGAAAATTCAGCTTAGCCATCTTGTAACTTCATCTCGCTGACTTTGGTGGATGTCATGTTATTTATATAGTGTGTTACACTTAGGGTTACACCATTTAAACCCTAATGTAACATGGCTCTTCATTTCCATGACCCATGGGTTTAAACCTCCATGGAGCATCCTATGGGTCTTAGCCCATCTTGATAGTCCATGAAGCCTTTAGCCCACTATACAAGTAATGGATAATTTACATAATCAACCCATATATTTAATTAGTCATGTTTTGATCACTTAATTAATTCTAAATTAATTCCTGATCAGTACTAATTAAATAATTATATTAATATATTAGAACTTATAATATATTAATAAACCACAAGTGTTATTTCTCTCATTTAGTCTATCCAAATGCATGATGCCATACAACCCAAATGGACCATGCCAAACTGGGTCAAGTACATACTAAAAATAGTTATGGACTTAGACATCTTATCCAACAGTCTCCCACTTGGATGAGTGTAATAACTATAACTGTAAGTATGACTTCAGGAACCGATCAGCAATCGTAGCTCTTTCAAGGTCTCTTGGAACTGAGAAGATGATGATATGCCATTTAAGATAAGTGATCAAATAATCCTCTGTTCTAGATATCATCCGGACAAATACATGGAACAATGTCTTACTTATTGTCCAACAGTTTGTTTCCTGGTTTCCGATTTGTTTGACAAAGAACTTAATTGAACACATCAACTTAGTTCTGATGGGGCCCGATACATAGTTCAAAACGAAATCATCGAGTGGCCCAGATGTCGCTTCTAATCCATGAAGGAACATATAAACTTCGACACTTTATAAAATCGATTTAATAATGCGTTTTTGTACAATCAATGTATAACCAACTCATAGGCAACAAGTCACATCTCTAGGTTTGAAGACTTATATGGTATTACCGTGTCACGATCACTCGAGATAAATTCCATGAAGTGATACCAGTGAGCGTGTGTTGAATCCAATACTCTGAACTTATGAGCACTCATGAGTGTTGTAGCCATGTCCAACAACTTAGACTTCTGCAATCAACTCATGACAGTCTTGATTCATACCTACTTCCAACATATGACCGACTGTGGAGAATTCGAATAATATGATATACCAAACATAATTATTCTGGAAGTCAAAACATGCAAAAGAAATATAGTAAACGATTGACAAAAGATAGCAACAGTTTACTCATAAATAAACACAACTTTTATTCATCATCAAATGTCAATTACACTTTACAGATTTCAAAATTATCTAACTACTAAAACTAATATCATCCTTCAGCCGTATGCTCCGAGCATGCTGGAGATGCTTAACCCGACTCAGTCCCTTCGTGAGGGGATCTACTAGGTTCTCATATGATGATACCCTCTTTGCCACGAGGAGTCCTTCTTCTATGCGATGTATGATGAAATGAAATTTTCTGTCGATGTGTCTGGATCTCTCGTGATCCCTTTGTTCCTTGGCTAAGGCAACTGCACTTTCACAATCACATAAAATCTCTATAGGCTCCTTTATAGCTGGTACAACTCCAAGGTCTCCAATGAAGTTCTTTATCCATATAGCCTCCTTTGCTGCCTTGCTTGCCGCTATATACTCTGATTCACAAGTTCAATCAGCAACTGTCTCCTACTTGGAACTTTTCCAAGAAATTGCTCCTCCGTTTAAGGTAAAGACCTAACCTGACTGAGAGCGGAAATTATCCCTACCAGTCTGAAAGCTAGCATTACTATACCCTACAACTCTCAAGTCACCACTCCTACCGAGGGTTAGGATCCAATCCTTAGTCCTCCGCGGGTACTTGAGGATATTCTTTACCTCAGTCCAGTGAGCCTTGCCAAGGTCCCCCTGATATCTGCTAACAATGCTCAAGGCAAAGGTAACATCAGGACGAGTACAACTCATAGCATACATGATCGAGCCTACAACGGAAGCATAAGGTACTCGACTCATTTCTGCTATCTCAGCCTCGGTACTCGGGCTCTAAGTCTTACTTAGTCTGGCGTTATTCTGGATGGGTAACTCTCCTTTCTTGGAATCTTGCATGCTGAACCTCTTCAGCACCTTATTCAAGTAGATACTCTAACTAAGTCCAATTAGTCTTTTACTCCGGTCTCTCAGAATCCTTATCCCTAGAATATAGACAGCTTCTCCTAGGTCTTTCTTGGGATGTCATTTCCTATGAGTTGTATGTCATCCGCATACAGTACCAAAAGGCTAACTATACTCCCACTAGCCTTGACATATACACAAGATTCATCTTCACTCCTCAAAAATCCAAACTCTTTGACTTTCTCATCGAAACAAAGATTCCATCTGTCAAGTGCTTGTTTCAATCCATAGATGGATTTCTCACGCTTACACACTCTATTAGGGTATTCTGTACTGACAAAACCCTCTGGCTAACTTATGTAAACATCCTCAGCCAAACTTCCATAAGGATGGCGGTTTTGACATCCATTTGCCATATTTCATAATCATGAAATGCAACGATGGCTAATAGGACCCTAATGGACTTAATCTTTGCAATTGGAGAAAAGGTCTCATCATAATCAACTCCCGGAGTTTCAGAAAAGCCCTTTGCAACCAGTTGTGCCTTATAAGTGTGTACATAACCATCCATGTCGGTCTTTTTCTTGAAGATCCATTTGCACCCAACTGTCTTACGACCTGGTACATTGTTAACCAAGTTCCAAACTTGATTATCATACATGGACTGTATCTCGCTATCCATTGCCACTTTCCATTTAGCAGACTCGGGGCCTGCCATGGCTTCCGCGTAGTTGTTACGTTCATCCAGACTTACCAATGTCTCATCACTAATAAGTGTATCACCTTCTGCAATAATATGGAAGCCATAATAATGCTCAGGTGGATTCCTAACTCTTGTGGAACACCTCAGAGGTACAAACTCGTCAATTGGCTCAACAGGAGTTTCCTCCTCAAGTTCAGTGCTAGGGTTTGAAGTTCCTTCACCACTTGACTCTTGAATTTCTTCAAGGTCAATTTGCCTCCCACTATTTCCTTGGCTTATGAACTCTCTCTCTCTCTCTCTCTCTCTCTCTCTCAAGACACCCCTCCTTGCTACAAAGACCACATTCTCACTATATCTGTAGAAGAGGTAACCAAAGGATTTATGTGGGTATCCGATGAAAATACACCTCTCACTTTGAGGTTCGAGCTTATCATGAGTCTTGCGCCTCACGAAAGCCTTGCAACTCCAAATCTTGATGTGGTGTATTTTGGGAACTTTAGCAGTCCACATCTCATGAGGTGTTTTGGCAACTTTCTTTGTAGGGACCAGATTAAGGATATAGGAGGCAGTCTCTAAGGCATACCCCCAAAATGAGATTGGTAGCGAAGCTCACCTCATCATGGAACAAACCATATCCAACAAGGTGCGATTGCGCCTCTCAGCCACACCATTAAGTTGTGGTGTCCTGGGAGGTGTTAATTGTGAGATAATCCCACATTCCTTAAGATAGTCAAGGATCTCTGTACTAAGATACTCACCACCACGATCTGATCGAAGCATCTTAATGTTCCTGCCCAATTGATTCTCGACTTCCTGTTTAAACTCTTTAAACCTTTCAAAAGTCCCTGACTTATGCTTGATTAAATAGACATATCTATATCTACTATAATCATCAGGGAAGGTCAAACGATAATAATTAGCATCCCTTATGGTAGATTTGAAGGGTCCACACACATCTGTGTGTACCAGATCCAACAAACCTTCACCCCTACCACAAGAACTAGTGAAGGGTGACTTTTTCATTTTTCCAAGTAAGCATGTTTCACAACTATCATCTGACTTTAGGTCAAATAACTCCAAGAGTACTCCATCCTTTTGTAGCCGGCCTATGCGTTTCTTGCTCACATGTCCAAGACGAAATTGCCATAATAATGCTTTATCCAAGTTATTATTATTAGAACAATCAATACACAACACATTATTTCCTAGGTTATCTACAACATACACAGGTTCATACACACCATCACAAGGTAATGCTTTAAAATAAAGAACATTATTAAAGAAAGCATTTATTCCACCAATTTCATTATCAAAAGAAAAGGTAAACCCTTGTTTGTACAAAGCATGAAAGGAAAGAATATTTCTTGCCATTTCAGGCGAATAAGAACGTTTATTCAAATCTAATGTAAACCCACTACTTCGCAACAAAGAATAAACTCCAATCTTGGTGACAGGTGAAGCTTTCCTATTCCCCATGATCAAGTTTATCTTTCCATCCTCCACATTCTCACTTCTTCTTAGTCCCTGCAAATCAGAACAGATATGAATACCACAACCGGTATCAAGGACCCAAGAGTTAGAATAAGGTGAGTTATTAGATAAGATAGTGTAAATACATGCATGGTTAGTTTTGACTTTGCCATCCTTCACATCTTGCTGGTACTTTGGGCAGTTCCGCTTCTAGTGCGACTTTTCATGGAAATAGAGGCATTCAGCCTCCTTTTGGTCAGAAGAAGGAGTAACGAAACCTTTCTTGGTTCCGCTTGAAGAGGAGCCATCAAGGGTCTTACCCTTGGTACCCTTCGAAGGGGTCTTCCTCTTCTTACCTTTCCCTTTCCCGATTGCCAAGACAAGTGCGGAGTTGGTAGTAGGAGCAGAAGTGGTAACAACCGACTTACCCTTAAGACCTGATTCTACGGTCTTCAGGAGTCCTTGAAGTTTACTGAGTGACACTTCTTCCTTATTCATGTGGTATGTCATGCGGAATTTAGTATAACGCAAGAGTAAGGAGTGCAAAATGATATATATTACTGAGTGAGACTTCTTCCACATACCTTTGCATTTTCTACATCTGGCCCATGATAGATTCTCCATCCTTCATCCTAGTTGTTATCATGGAGGAGATTATTTCATACCGCTCTTGACGAGCACTCTGATGGTATCTTTCCATCATATCTTGGTGCATTTCAAAAGGGTAGTAGTCCTCATAGGAGTTCTGGTGTTCAGCTGTCATGGTGGCTATCATGATGCATGCCACTTTGGTGGCATCTCTTTCATGGGTCCGGAAGTCAGCGATCTCCTGGGGAGTAGCAGTGGACTCATCGATCTCCTTTAGCTCCTTATCGAGGACATATTCCTTGTCCTCGTAGTGAGTCACCATCCTGATGTTCCAGAACCAATCCATAAAGTTGGAACCATTGAAGATGACCCTTCCACATAGGTTCTTGAAGGAAAAGGAGCCAGCAGGGTTTGAGCCAGAAGCAGTATTGCTGGAAGACATCTGAAAAGAAGAGAACAAGTTTAGTTTAGACATACAGATAGTCCTTAATAAAACACTCAAATGTAATATAAAGGCTAGGATCCAATCACAATATATCATAACTTAGAAGATGGATGTCGTAATCTAAGCTATAACATATTTGAAAGGTAGGTGAGTGACAATTCACCAATTTCCACCATGGAAAAAAAATGAAATATAAATATTAGGTTTTAATTGGTTCTTAGAAATTCGTAGAATATTTTGAGATTCAATGAACTTTTCAAAGGCATGTTTTAATCTCGAGTGTGCCCTCCAAGTTTTGTGACTGGGATGTCGAGGATCACAAAACGAGGTGTGAAGTAACCATGCAAATTACTTGGTACCCTTAATGTTTATCACTCAATCGATGTGCCGGTTAACCACACGCGCTCCACCGACCTATAATAAACCCTTAGTCACCCTTTACTTACCTTGTTAACTCCAAGTTAGTGTGCCGGTTAACCACACATGCTCCACTAATGACTTAAACAAAGTGTAAAGTGTAATTTCATGGATTAGCACCTTATTCACATTTTCCTAAAGTAACTAAGATTGAGAATTTAATAAAAACATTTAGTTACTTTATAATAATCATTATACTTTTAATGAGAATTTTATAAGTCGTTTTCCTACCCGTTCGGCTAACGACCCTCCACCGATCAAGGAAGCGGTGGGTGAGAGTGGAAACCCATTCAGCTGCCATTTTATAGGCAACAACCTTATACCCCCCTTATAGACCAGCTTCATGAATGAGGCCTACTAACGTTAAGACGACTTGATCTTATATATATATATATATATATATATATATATATATATATATATATATATATTATTAACTTATAATATTTTAAAGTATAAGGGTTGATTTTAACTTTTAAAAATCTAGCGGTTGGAACTAAAGTTTATTAAGATAACTTTACATGTTCCAAAACTTGAGGGCAAGTTTTGTAACTTTACAAAACTCTTCAATTCATAACTTATGAGTTATTAAAATGAAGACCCTTCATTTTTGTAACTTATGTGTTCTTTTAATGGATTTAATACAAAGTGACTTTTGGTTATCCATAACTTGAGGAAAAGTTATGGACTCCATTAAAACACATAGAGATAATGAATTAAGCAGTAAACAAGTAATTCCTATGATCTATCAAGAACTCATAAGAACATGAATATTCATATCAAAATTTCAAGAACATATGAACACATATAATCATGTAATTTTGATATTAGCAATTGTAAATGGATTAGAACAACCATTACACCATCTAAAACAAGTTTTAAAACACCAAAATAGTTTAGGGTAATGTTTCTAGTACATTTCTAGTAGCAAAAATCGAAAAACTGCACTCTGCATGACCAACTCATCGAGTGCAAGAACTTACTCGCCGAGTTGGTTGAAGTTTCGCTTGGACTCAGCGTGTCCCTTGTGTAGACAACTTAAACTTTTGACTTTTTTCACTATTTTGCATCAATTATCAACAAAAAAAAACCTAGGCTCTGATACCACTGATGGATTATGAGCATTCTAACACTCCTAAGTGTACATGCAACCCTAGAAAACCTTGGATCTATGTTTGTCCAAAATACATGAAAATTTTGATTTCCAAGGTTCATAATCCTATCTAGCATACATGGGGAACTTTTAACATAAAATATGGATAGAATTAGATACCTTGTACGTGATTTGATTCTTTGAAAACCTTGAGAGCCTAGCTCCCCAAGTGTGATGCCTCAAATGTTTCATACAACACCAAATGCTTTGGAATGACTTTGAGAGAATGTAGAACACTTAAAAAATCGGCCTAGCCCTCTTGTAACTTCATCTCGCCGGCTTTGGTGGATGTCATGTTCTTTATATAGTGTGTTACACTTAGGTTTACACCATGTAAACCCTAATGTAACATGGTTCTTCATTTCCATGACCCATGGGTTTAAACCTCCATGGAGCATCCTATGGGTCTTACCCATCTTGATAGTCCATGAAGCCTTTAGCCCACTATACAAGTAATGGATGATTTACATAATCAACCCATACATTTAATTAGTCATCTTTTGATCACTTAATTAATTCCTGATCAGTACTAATTAAATAATTCTATTAATATATTAGAGCTTATAATATATTAATAAACCACAAGTGTTATTTCTCTCATTTAGTCTATCCAAATGCATGATGCCATGCAACCCAAATGGACCATGCCAAACTGGGTCAAGTACATACCATAAATAGTTATCGACTTAGACACCTTATCCAACAGAACAAGGCTTTCATTTTAGAGGGTTTTGAGGTGTGTACGGCCACACCAAGTGTGTACGGACGTACACACTCTAAGATGGATTCATTTTTGGGTCTAGATTCAAGGGGGTTCAAGGTTTCAAGAGTTCTAATGGATAACTAGCACCTAGCAAGTGTTTAAAGCCTTAGATTATGGACTTAACAAGGGTATACGGCCGTATGTAGAGTGTACGGTCGTACACTCTTGATGCTCTTGTGTTTTGAAAATGTTTCATGGATGAAATCATGGATCCTTACTAGATATAGCAATGTATCAACTAAACAATGGAAGGAATACTTACTTAAATGAAGATCAAGATGAAAAGGCTTGATGATAGTTGAGAGAGAACTCGAGTTCTTGACTTGGATGTTGAACAAATAAATAAGAAATGAAGGGATGGCTTATATATAGTCGGTGGTGTACGGCTACATTGAGTGTACGGTCGTACACTCCTCTTGAAGGAGTGTATGGCTTCAATACAACTCGATGAACTGAAGATAACATATCCTTACCCCCAATCCTTAACTGTACTAAGCTTCGAACTCATAAAACGATCCTTAACAATGCTAAAAGATAGCTGAAATGAGTCTGACTCTCGATTGATTGGCTGGACTCTATAAGAGAAATTTTTTTGGGTTGTCACAGAACTGCACTCGTCGAGTAGCTCAATTTGTACATGGACTCATCGAGCCCATCAGTGGACTCGGCGAGTTCATCAGTTAGAGAGAAAAAAAACTCGATTTTTTCAACTTCAAAAAAGTATAACTGAAAGCAAGCCTAGGCTCTGATACCACTGATGGGTTTGGAGCATTCTAACACTCCTAAGGTGTTCATGCAACCCTAAATACCTTGGATCTATGTTTTCACTATTATACATACAAACTAGAAGTTTCCAAGGTATTACCCTAACTACCATACAAAACTTTGATACATAGTAAATAAAACAAGTTAGGAAACATACCTTTTGTTGTGGCTTATTGCTTGAAGCTTTAAGAGGTTAGCACCAATAATGTGAATCCCTCAAGTGGAATCACAAATCACCACCAACATTTTGGAAACATGGAAGAGAAGTATATTGCTCACAAAAATCGGCCTCTCCTTGTCAATACACTAGGGTGCCATTTTCTTGAACCAAAGGGCTTCTTATATAGTGTGCACATTAGGGTTACACCATGTAACTCATGACTTTCCACATTCCTCATGATCCATGGGTTTTAACCTCCATGGAGCATCCATGGGTCACCACATAGGTTAAGCTAAACATAAGGAATCATGGATCACTAGCCCACATTATAAGAATGGATGATCTACACAATCAATCCCTATATATTTAATTAGTCTCTTTTGACCAAAAAATTAATTCCAAATTAATTATTTATCCATACCAATTAAATAATATGATTTCGTATTAATATATTATAACTAATAATATATTAATAAATCATACATATCCTCTTCTCAAGTCCAAACTGTTTCGGTGAAGTGCAACCCAAATGGACCATGCTAAATCGGGTCAAGTACATACCAAATATAGTTATG
Source organism: Lactuca sativa (assembly GCF_002870075.4). Classification (NCBI taxonomy): domain Eukaryota; kingdom Viridiplantae; phylum Streptophyta; class Magnoliopsida; order Asterales; family Asteraceae; genus Lactuca; species Lactuca sativa. Next base: position 191,279,871 of record NC_056629.2, read on the forward strand.
AACTTAAACACCTTATCCAACAAGAACCACAAAATTCCGAATATGGCTCTACTAAAGCTTAGAAAAGGTAGAAATGTACCCTAACTGGAGATCTAAGAGATAGATGGTTAAAGTTGAAGCTTTTTACCTTGAATGAGCTAAAAATGAAGCAAAACCTCTAGATCTACTTGCTTCTTCTAGAACCCTCAAGCTTCCACTTCCTTCTTCAACCTTCAAACAACCAAAAACATACAAAAATGGCTCAAGGCCACCCCAAATGGTTTAGGCTTTCGACTTAGGGCTCTTCTGGACTGGAAGAGACGATGGAGGCTGGATTGGGACAAGATAAGGCATTTAAATACGGTGAAAACCCTAAATATTAGGGTTTCATCCAGACAATCCTACTCGCCAAGTCGGGCTCCCGACTCGTTGAGTATGTTACTTATAACCCGCGTCCTAAGTCTAGTCTACTCAACGGGTTGGGCCTCCAACTCACCGAGTCCCAATGTAAAAACATACAAATGTTTAAATTTAAAATACGTACCAGGAACTAGGCGTTACAACTCTCCACCACCTATTTCATACTTCATCCTCGAAGTCTTCTTCTGCATCTGAAAAAAACTTGGGGTAGTGCTCTCTCATCTCATCCTCGGGCTCCCAAGTCCATTCTGAGCCCTTGTAGTTCTGCCATTGCACCTTCACCAGCTCAACCCTTTTGTTCCTCAGATTCTCCGACTTCCTGTCGAGGATAGCTACTGGTCGCTCGATGTACTTCAAGTTGTCATCCACCTGAATGTCCTCTAGTGGTACCACTGCTGAGTCGACTACCAGAAACTTACGTAGCTGGGAGACGTGTAAGGTGTTGTGAATCTAACTAAGTTTGGCTGGCAGGTCCAGCCAATACGCCACCTTGCCCACTTGGGCTACAAACATGTAAGGATCGATGTATATGGGGCCCAATTTGCCCCACTTCCTGAACTGAATAACACCTTTCCAAGGTGACACCTTCAGGAGGACCATATCCCCGACCTGGACCTCGAGGTCCGTACGGCACTTGTCAGCATAAATTTTCTGCCGACTCTGAGGATTCTGAAGCCTGCTCCAGACCTGTTGGATCCTCTCCGTCTTGAGTACCACTTCGGTACTCCTCATGACCCTATGTCCAACCTCACCCTAGCATATCGGGGTCCTACACTTCCTCCCGTATAACATCTCGAAGGGAGGACGGTCAATACTCGCATGGTAGCTATAGTTATAGGAAAACTCTGCCAAGGGAAGCTAGGTCTCCCAGCTACCACTGAAATCTAAGACACATGCCCGCGGCATATCCTCCAAGGTCTGGATGGTCTGCTCGCTCTGACCATCCGTCTGCGGGTGAAAAGTGGTACTGAAATGCAGATGGGTACCCAACTTGTTTTGAAACTTCTTCCAGAATATGGAAGTAAACCGCACGTCTCTGTCTAAAATCACGGAGATTGGCACTCCGTGTCAAGCTACCGCCTCTCGGATGTAGATATCGGCCAGCTTCTTGGCCAAGATGCTCTCCTGGATCAGTATGAAATGGTTACTCTTGGTCAACCTATCCACGATGACCCAAATTGAATCCACTCCCCGTGCGGTCCTAGGAAGCTTTATGATGAAATTCATAGTAATATCTTCCCATTTCCACATAGGTATGTCCAATAGTTGCATCTTTCCGTGAGGCCGCTGGTGCTCCGCCTTGACCTTCCTGCAGGTCAGGCACCTCTCTAGATACCAGGCCACATCCCGCTTCATGCTTGGCCACAAGTAGTTAGGAAGAAGATCTCTGTACATGTTCGTCGCCCCAAGATGAATATAAAACCTAGATTTGTGTGCCTCCTCCATTAGCACCTGGTGCATACCTCCATGATACGGGACCCACACCCTATGGTGTGGTGTCAACAACCCACGGCTATCATAGTCGAAGGAGGTAACTTGCCCCACAATACGCTCGCTCTTCTGATGTTCCTCCTTCATAGCCTCCTACTGGGCCTCTTGGATATGCTCCAACAGTGGAGTCACTACTGTCATCCGCAAGCAAATGTCTCTGATCGGGGAAGCCTTCGGCTAAGAGCATCGGCCACCATATTGGCCTTCCCAGGGTGGTAGAGAATCTCACAATCGTAATCCTTCACCACATCTAGCCACCGACGCTGCCTCATTTTCAGATTTTGATGATCCATGAGGTACCTCAAACTCTTGTGATCCACGTAAATGGTACAACGGACCCCATAGAGGTAGTTCGCCAAATCTTGACGGCGAAGACAACCGCCCCAAACTCCAAAATGTGTGTCGGGTGGTTCGCCTCATGAGGCTTCAACTGCCTCGAAGCGTAGGCGATGACATGACCTCTCTGCATCAATACCGCCCCAACCCTAAGATGGATGTATCGCAGTATACCACATAATCTTCCACGCCCTCAGGCAGAGCGAGGATCAGCACCTTGCATAGTCTCTGCCTCAATGTCTCGAACGCTGCCTACTACTCAGGCCCCCAGTGAAAGACCACGACTTTCTTCGTCAACCGGGTCAAGGGTGGGGCTATCTTGGAGAAGTCATGAATGAATCTCCGGTAATAGCCTGCCAATCCCAGGAAACTCCGAATCTCGGATTGAGACTTCGGAACCTCCCATCTCATCACGGCCTCTACTTTGCCGGGTCGACCAAAATACCTTTCTGGTTGACAAGGTTCCCAAGAAATAGCACCTCGTGCAACCAAAACTTACACTTGGAGAACTTGGCATACAATCTCTCCCTCCTCAGGGTATCCAACACCTCCCGCAAGTGCTCCTCATGTTGCTCCTACGTCTTGGAGTAAACCATGATGTCATCGGCGAAAACTATTACAGACCGATTCAGCGGCGGTTTGCATACGCGGTTCATGAGGTCCATGAATACAGTAGGAGCATTGGTGACCCTGAAGGGCATCAACACAAACTCGTAGTGGCCATAGTGAGTCTGAAACGTTGTCTTCTGTACATCCTCGTCTCTGACCCTCATCTGATGGAAGCCTGAGCTCAAATCTATCTTGGAAAACCAAGATGCCCCCTGTGGCTGGTCGAAGGGATCATCAATCCTCAAGATTGGGTAACGGTTCTTCACCGTTACCTTGTTCGGCACCCGATAGTCTATACACATCTGATGCGATCCATCCTTCTTCTTCATGAACAGAATCGGAGCTCCCCTGGATGAACTGCTCAGTCTAATGAACCCCTGGTCCAACATCTCTTGCAGTTATGTAAACAACTCATGCATCTCGGGAAGAGCCCACCGATACGGTGCCTTAGCTATCGAAGTCGTACCATGGACCAGGTCGATCCTGAACTCCACCTGTCTCTCTGGAGGTATCCCAGGCAGCCCAGGAAGCTCCTCCAGGAATACATCTGCATACTCTCGCACCACTCGTACATCACTCACCGTCGCCCTACCTGCCTCCCGGGTATCCATAACATAGGCGACATACCCAACACAACCTTGCTAAAGGTGGCACCTAGCCCTCACTGCTGAGCAAAAAGCTGGTCGACGTTGTGGCCTCTCGCCCTGAATCACTGGCTCTCCCCCCCCACTTGGGGTCCTGACGCGAACTAACTGTTATGCACAGTCCATCATTGCCCCATAAGGGCTCAACCAGTCCATACCGATGATGACTTTGCTCCCACGCAATGGCATGGGAACCAATACTACCAGGTAGCGCTCCTCAAACACCCTCAAAACACAATCTCTAAAAATCTCTGATGCTCGAACTGATTAGTCATTAGCAATCTCGACCTCTAGAGGGCAATCCAACATGCCTGAAGAATCCGGGAACCTCTTGGGTTTCGTATCTCCCACGGCAGCTCCGACCCTGATGGCCCTTCGTCCTAGCGTCGGATCCCTTGGGTTTCTTCCCCGAAACCCTAATAACCTGTCCCTCTGTTGTCTTCCTTTTCCTAAGGTGCTCAATATCAATCTCCCTCACCCTCGCCCTCGCAATCATGTCATCCAATGACGGACATGCTGAGTAGCTGACATGCTTCTGGATGTCAGTCGTCAACATGTCATGATAGCGGGTCTTCCGGATCTCCTCATCCCATGCATACTGAGGCACCAACAAGGTCCTCTTCCAGAACTTGGTGGTAATCTCCGTCATTGTCTATGTCATCTGCCTCATGTCGAGGAACTCCCTGGCCACTACTGAAGCTCTACAGTCAGTGCAAACTCAACCCTAAACCTGGTCACAATATCCGACCAGGTCATAGCCTCAATGGTTGAGGCTCCCATAGAATCACCTACTGACTCCCACCAATCTCTAGTTCTGTCCCTCAAGCATCCTGCAGCGTACCGAACCTTCGACCCCTCAGGGCAGAAGCTAGTCAACCGAGCAGACTCCATGTCTGCAATCCACCTCCTGGCAACAATGGGGTCCTTCACCCCATGGAAGTCTAGTGCACCACATCCCTTGAGGTCCTTAAAGGACAGTGTGCGTGCCCCTGACTGGCTAGACACCTAGTCACTCCTAAACGAAAGTCAAGTCGAATCCCATGCTTTCGGGTGGTTCCGCATTCAAATGCTACCCACATGAATGCTAGTCGAATCCGTATGCCCAAACCACATAAGATAACCTAATCAGCTAGATCGATTCCAAACGTGTGATTAGTATCTGATGCAGAAAAAAGAAGAACATCTTCTTCTTCTATGATGACGCCCTGAGGCGATCCTCCATCAGCTTGATAATCCCTTCCTTGATCGACCCGAAAATCACCAGGGTCGCCTCAAGGATGCCTCTGGTAATCTCTGAAGCGATGAACTTGCGTATTCCATCATCAACCTGCTCGGATACCGCACCTGAACCCGAACCTAATCCTGATCCATACCCTGAACCTCCTACTCTGTGTCGTTTCACCACCATTCTGAAATAAAACACATAAGTGCCATGGTCATATATAACCTCGAGAGGTGTCATACATTCTACAAGTTCCCTCATTTTATCTCGGCCCTCCTTGACTCAAGTACAGATCCTCTGCTTTCAGTAGTACGGGCCCATACTACCTTCCACATCTATCCGTACTTTCCCCAAGGATTTCTTTGACTTCACCAAGTCCCTTCTACTATTATTGCTCGCTGTACTAATCTCATCCTAGGGTTACCCTAGGGTAACTCTCTCCAACCCACTCTCCGCCATCAGCTACATAAGAAGTCCCTGTCATCTCTCCCTAACTAGCTCGCGAATACCATTACATATTAGTAAGACCAGATAATTCTTCGAATGAGGGGTCTCTCCCTACAACGGTTAGACCCAAACAAGTGCTGTGGAATTGGGCTAAACCTAACCTTCTGAAATTATTTAGTCCTTATAATATGTAACTTAATGTATTCGTTCACAAGTTAATTAAAGATAACTAGGACTCCTAATGGCACAAAGCAAGCCGCATTAGGGCATTGAGTAACCCGAACCATGCATCTCCTATACAGGCCATCATATCACTGTCTAATCAGTTCTGGCATGAAATTCAATAACCACGTATAGCAGGCACGTAAGGCATCATCCTAGACCTTTAGCCCTAATCTAGCATGCAGCTCTCATAATCATATCATATCATAACATAAAATGTATGGGTATCTTGGGGAAAACTTACTTGAGTCCGGCCAGTCGCATGCATCACACACCTTGTTTTTTTCAAAGTTCTTTTGTCTTTTCAATTTCTTTTCAAACTCCTTTTTATCAAAATGATTTTACTTTTGAAAATTTTCATACCAAGTCCTTAGTTTGAGTTCAGACATGCCTGAGAGTTCACCCAAATTCCTCAAACCAAGGCTCTGATACCAACTAGTAACATCCCAATTTTAAAGACCAAAACTTTTGTTTTTAATTATGTTACTTATAAAACAGTTTACTAGAAAGTATCATCAATATCATATTAATCCATAAAACCATAATCACATGTCTCAAAAATCATATCATCAATAGTAATAATGCCAGAGTACAATGTAACGCCCCGATTTGCAAAATAATTTTTCACATTTTATAAAACACATTTTCATTCATAACTGTTATAAAAACACCATTGTATCACATAGTCAAAAACATAACATCACATCCCAAGATCAAAATGTAAAAACTCCTCGTGTGTGTACTGATCAAGCCGACGCCTTTCCGCGATCCTCATCGGTACCTGAAACACATAACACAACACTGTAAGCATAAATGCTTAGTGAGTTCCCCAAAATACCACACACAAACGCATATTAGCCACCCGAGGCTATAACTCTATTTGACCCTCTGGTCAATGTGCCTCAGTGGGACCCTCCAGTCCCATAACTCTGTGTGCCCTCTAGCCCTAACTCTGTGGACCTTTCGGTCCTAACTTTGTAAACTCTGTAACATACATAGCATAAAGCACGTAGAAATCACATCATGCAAAAACATACAAATACTCTGTCACATACTCTAATTACCACTCTAGGTAAAGAATAGTCAGAAGACTCACCTCGGATAACTCGGTAGACCTCGAACTCTGAAATACTGCACTAGCCTTCGCCTATTCACAAAATAGTTACTCGAATTAATACAACCTCTAAAGGCTAGGCTAGCCCCTCTCTAAAAATCCTCTAAGAAGGGTAAAAGGCCATCTTACCCCTTTAGTGACTCATAAATCCAACCACTGACTAAACCCTAGTAGTCAACAAAGTCAACGGTCAGCATTGACCGGACTCGCCGAGTGCACTAGGGTGACTCGGCGAGTACACACCTGTCCTCTTTGCCCTTGGTCCTCTCTTGACTTGCTGAGTCAACCCTATACTCCCCGGGTCGTCACAGGTTGCGAGTCTCGAGGCAACCCGACTCGACTCGTCCAGTCCCTAATGGGCTCAGCGAGTTTCTCCCATGAAAACTCTCAAAAGATCTCTTGAGGCTAGATCTACTTCACCAAACAGTAGATCCATCCTTCTAACACTCAAAAGTCACGTAAAGGTGCAACCTTTATGTGCATGCAAGCCATATCAAACGTCAAATAGATAAATAACTCTAGAAATGGCAACCTAGTCTCTAATTGCTTACTTGCTTGCAAAAAGCTAGAGGGTAGTGACTCTATGGACCTCTCAAGGCCCATATCTGATATCATCAACACAAAGGAGACCTCATACCCCCTAGATCTCATAAAAAGGGGAGGTAAAAACCCTAAAATCATCCAAAGATGAACTCTCATGATGAACAGCTCCAACCCAAGCTTCCTTCTCACTTTAGATGGATCCCCCTATTCTTTCTCTAGAAAAATCACCCCAAAAATGGAGATTATAAGCCCTTTCTTGCACTCAAGCCTTTCCTCTCTCTCTCTCTAGGGTTTCTGTGGAACAAGGTGGCCGCAAATGACAGCCATAAGGCCTTTAAATAAGGCACAAGCCCCGAAAATTAGGGCTTCATTAAATAGCGCGGACTTACCGAGTCCACACATGGACTCGTCGAGTCCATTCATTAATCCAGGCTGGCAATGCGCGATTCCACTCGGCGAGTCTGAGCGCCAACTTGCCGAGTGCCTCTATAAAATTTAACGATAATACTTAAAACAAGATACCTTGGAATCCTGATGTTAAAATATGCCAGTATATGATAGATATGTGCACATGGTTATTTGCTTGTTGGTAGGATTGAGGCGGTCCTGCTTTGTGTTGAAGGCCAACATACCCTATGAGTGATCCTGGGAGACTGCAGGCCCACGAGGCAGACCAGTCATGGTGAAGGCTCGGGATAGATTCAGATAGACTGTAGGCCTAGTAGGGCGGTCCAGTCAGGCCGATGGCCAGTATGCATGTTGATTGATTGATTGTTACTGATATGGCATTATCAGTGTGGTATTGGTATTTTGGGGGTAGCTCACTAAGCCCTCGTGCTTACGGTTTCAGTTTATTGTTTCAGGTACATCAGGGGATCATGGCAAGGCGAAGGCATGACCGTACCGCTCCTCATCCTTATGTTATGATTTTGGGATACTCTGATGGATATTGATTTGAAAACATTTTTGTAAACAATGCTATTTGATTTTTATTTATGATCGAAAAAGTTTATATTTGGTGTAAAATTTATGGATGTTACAAGTTGGTATCAGAGCCTTGGTTTGAGTGAATTGGAGGAACACTCGTGTGAATCCAGTCTTAAATCAAGGAGATTTTCGGAAAGTAAGTTTTAAAAATGGTTTTCAAAATAAAGGATGGAGGATACAGAGGGTACGATCAGCCGGAGTCTGTAAGTAAACCACAAAATACCATACAGTTATTTGATATTCTGATATGTTAGAACAGCATGTTATTGCTAGGCTAGGGATCTTCAGGAATCGCATGATAGATTTGCCTGATTATATGATACCTATTAGCCTAGGGTTTCTTGTATATGGAATTGGCATCATAACTGTAGAAGTTTTGTATATGCATCACGGTTGTGCATAGTCAAGATCTTATAGCCTGAGAGTGTCTGATTCGACCTTAGGGTAGGATTGGATATTCAAAAGTCTATCGGGTCCAGAGTTATGTGCGGCTAGCATACACTAGCGCTGCAGGGGCTGATGGAAGTTCCATGGAGGTGTGAGTTGTGCAGAGCTGTGGGATCAGTTGTGAGATAGGAGATGTCCCCTAGTAGTGAGGGTTGAGCGCACATTATGTTGAGTATAGTATTAGGGCGTTGTGGTGATACTTGAGACAAATATGGTTAGTTGTGGAAGGTTGTCACACCCCAAAACCAAGAACGGCGGAAACATTCTGGGGCAGATGACGTCATGTACAGTATCATAACAATGCAAAGTAGTAAATAAGCAACATCATCCATTGCATTAATAGTATAATTTCATAAAAGTGTGTTCTTTAATAGTAATAAGACACCAAAAATGAATAATCAAAATAAAAGACGAGTCTTGAAGATGCTCCGTCTTCTCAAAACCTAGTCATCGGTACCTGTCTACTGGTGACCTGAGAATACAAGTTATTTGAAAGCGTAGATCAGCATTAAAGCTGGTGAGGTCATAAGTATTTAGTTTCAATGATTGTATAAGTTTGATGAAAATGTTTGTATTTGAACAATGTAAATGTTTGTATATGTTTGAAAACTCCTAGAAAATCTAATATTTTCTACTAGTATAAAAAAGTAGTCTTCTACCAAGACTCGACTGTTTTGTATGTTTGTCTCTTTGTAAAGTGAATTCTTTTCCCAAGTATGACTATCATTAACAAAATATAGTTTTATATTACCATTTATGTGAGAATATCACAATTAAAATATAATGGGAAAGTGTATATGTGTACTGCAGTATTATTTGTATTAATCGCTGAAGTAATAACTACCTTAAAACCAATGGTTTAATTAATACAAAATGTGATATGATTGTTACCATACTAATCTGACTATAACACGACGATGAAAGACGTCGGAAGAAATGACATTTGGCACCCGTAGACTTGCAAGTCCCACTGTAGCAAACATCAATGGTGTAGGATAGTTAATCCAGTATAGATCTATACACAAACTCACGCTCTCCCTCCAGGAGATTCTAGTTACAAAACGTGACATAACGAAATGGTCGATGTGTCATGAAGTAGTATCTCACATTATGTTATCTCTGAATCTTGTTATAGTATACTTGTTATAGTAATAGTATTCTATGTCTAGTATTCTCTGTTATAGTATGCTCTGTCTAGTATTCTCTATTATAGTATTCTCTGTTATAGTACTCTCCGTTATAGTATTCTCTATTATAGTATCCTCTGTTATTGTATTCTCTGTTATAGTATTTGTATATGATAGTATTCTCCTATACTATACCTATTATAGTTTACTAGTAAGTTATGTATGTGAATTGATGAATGTATACCCTTGCTACCCAAAGGCACTGAACTAATTGAATAGAACTTTTATGTCTACATATGTATACATAATATATATATATATATATATATATATATATATATATATATATATATATCTAATATTTAGATGACATTCGGACAGCTGGCCGGTACCCTAAGTCCACATCCAAACAAGGAAAAGAAATGAAGCGAGCTAGCAGTCCTAAGTCCTTTAAACATTATGTATATAACGATACATATATAGACATGCTTTTGAAAGTATATATACGTAAAAAGAGTTTTTGTAATAGAGTTTTGAACAATAAATAAATAATGACTTGATGTCAGTTTATAAAACGATTTAAAAGTAGTTTGCTTTGAAACACAGTTTGAAGTATATGAAATCCTTGATTGAAACACAGTTATAAATCACATGTGATTGATCTTATAACTAGCATGTTTTCTACTTGTATTCCTCCCCATAAAAGAATTTAAAATCATTTAAAAGATAAGTTTAAGGGGTATGAACTCACCTGAAGTGAGTGATGCGAATGTAAGATCGGTAAAGGATGATAAGTGTCAAGTGAGGACATGAGCACACACGGATCCTATTTAACATATAATGACATATATATATATATATATATATATATATATATATATATATATATATATATATATATATATATGCTTACAATTAGTGTTTATAACAACTAATTAGGTAATGGTAAAACCTTAGGGACTAGGAAACACTTGTATTGAAGTGTTAAACCACATAAAGTTAGATATAAGAGGTGTAGGGCCTCATTTGGGAGTTTATGGCCCATATGGTATGAACCACATGATTTTACGGCCCAAAGACCATTTCCACATGATTTTACAGCCGTAAACTTAGGGTACTAAGTTTCAAGTTGTGATTTAAGGTCTTATACGTCAATATGAAGTGTTCTATGCTCAAGCCTAAGCCCTAGGAAGGAATGGTGGCACCATTTCACCACTAACTAGAGTTCACGGCCTAATGACCAATTCCCCATGAGTTTACAGCCGTAAACTCATGGTATTTTGTACCAAATCAAAGTTTAAGGTCCCTAGCTTATGGTGAAGTGTTCTAGACTTGATCCTAAGGCTTGAGAAGAGATTAGGGCTCATTTGGACGCTTATATAGAGTTTACGGCCCAAGAAGGTTCCTTGGTCATAAACTCCCTTTTAATTATGATTCATTGATGGATTCTAAGTGTAAACTAGTTGATTCAAGCATATATCATGCTTAGACAAGAGTACTTACAATGTAGATGCTTGAAAGGGTGCTTAAGGCTCAACAACACCAGTGTGTGTTCTTGGTGTTCTTGGTGAAATGAAGAACACTTGATTTATCTATCAAATGAAGAGATTTCATGGATGAAATCACACACATACACTAGATAATGAAGTTTATTAACTAATCATGGAAGAAAAATACTTACTATGTTGAAGATCTAGTGATGATACTTGAGAGAGAAAAGGGTTCCTAGACATGAAAATGGATGAAAATGATAAAAATGATTAAGTGTCACTTATATACCCTGGAGTTTGCGACCATAAACTCCATGTTAGGGTCGTAAACTCCAAACTCTTGGAGTTTAGAGACTTAAGTGTTGTGAAATTATCCCTATAGTATCCTCTCTCCAGCTATCTCTTGCGGTACTAGGCTTTAGAACCCTCAAACTGACTCCAAAACTGCTAAAATTTAGCAATTAAAAGTTTGACTATGATTGAAATTTCGAGTTGTCACAAAGGTAGTCCGGGCCCGTACTACTGGAAGCACATGACCTATACGCATAGCAAGGAAGTCACAACCCCTAGGGTTTGTGGGTTTTGGTCTCCCGATATTATGTTGTTTATCTGATGTCTTGAGTGTACCTTTCAGTATGGTGGTGACGAGATGTTTTGCTGCTGGGTCCAGATCAGGATCGGGATCTGGATCAGGGTCAGGGTTGGGAGACGGAGGGTCAGAGGTGTCGGTAGCACGTGAGCCCTTGGTTCAGATAGGGACTGAGGAGCTGGATGCCAGGATCCGGCATATTCTGCACGATGAGGTCGATGCGGCTTTCCGAGCGCAGCTACCAGAGATGTTTAGGTCGATCAAGACCATGATGGTCGAGCATTTTGATGAGCGATATCCAACTCTGGCAGAGACAGCAGCCGCTGCAGCCACTTCGGCCGTAACTACGACAGGGGTTGGAGGAGGAGCCGGCAGGGCTTTCCAGTACCGGGACTTCGATAATACGAATCCCCCGAAATTTGATGGTACTCAGGATGCGATCAGAGCTATGCGGTGGTTGTCTGACGTGGATGGCTATTTCTTCGCGTGCTCATGTCCTGCTAACCAGAAGGTCAGGTGTGCTCTGAACCTGCTTAGGCTCGGGGCAAAGGATTGGTGGAGATTGACGACAGGTTCATATTCTGATGATCAGCGGACTGCTATTACTTGGGAGCAGTTCCGGGATATGTTTCGCACCTGCTACGTTCTGTGCATGGAACGGTAGCGTCTTGGTCAAGAGTTTTTGACATTGAGACGGGATGGGGAGTTTGTGATGGAGATTACTCGGATGTTCACTGAGAGGGCTATGTTTTGCCCACAGTTTGCATCAGAGCAGTCTTAGATGACTCGTTATCTGAGTATGCTCAAGACGGATATAGGGCAGTTGGTGGCCACACAACGTTGTGATACCCTCCTGGATCTACAGGAAGCCGCGAGGCGGCGTGAGTTGGAGATAGAGCTGTAGCTGAAGGAGCAGCGTCAGGAACCGACACAGTCTCAGCCGACGCCTAAGCGGTCTAAGACCTTTGATACTCGATCTAGGAGTCAGCAGAGCCACACTTGTGGAAAGTGTGGCAGGGGTCATTTGGGAGTTTGTCGAGCAGGAGGTGGGTGCCACAAATGTGGCAAGGAGGGGCACTATGCCAGGGATTGCCGTTAGTTCGCCACTCCAGCAGATATGAGGATTTGTTACCATTGTCATCAGTTTGGTCATGTGAAGACCAACTGTCCACAGCTCGCCGCCAAGCTGGCGCTGGGTCCCGTGCCAGCTACTGTAAGTATTGGAGATGGAAGGCCAGTCAAGGTGGAGCCTCCGAAGGCTCAGGGTTGCGCCTTCCACCTCACGGCCGAGGAGGCCAAGGCAGCACCAGATGTGGTTGCTGGCACATTTCTATTCTTTGTCTCAATTATTGTATTTTTGTTATGCTTATGGATTGTGCCTGTGTTAGGTACGTTTTTAGTGAATTCTTTGACCGCTTTGGTATTATTTGACTCGGGGGCGATTCGGTCGTTTGTATCTCAGACCTCGTTCAGTGTGCCGATAAATGATCTTGAGTGTCCGTTGTGAGTTTCGATCACCAACGAGCACGGGGTTTCTGCTTCTTTGGTCTACTAGGGATGTGAGTTGGAGATTTTCAGGTGTCCTTCCCGATAGATTTGATTCCCATCCCCATGGGGGATGTATGCGTGATTGTAGGGATGGATTGGCTTAGCCGTTTTGGCGCCAAAATCGACTATAAGGGACAGTGGATGGTGGTTCGAACCCCAAGTGGGGGAGAAATGGTAGTATATGGTGAGGGAACTAAGTCGGGATTAGGGTTTTGTTCGACAGCCAGGGATCAACAGTATATTCAGTACGGGTGTGCAGGTTATTTGGCGTATGTGGTAGATACATGGGTTAGAGAGCAGCTCTCAGTTTCAGAGGTCCCGGTGGTTAGAGAGTATGCTGATGTGTTTCCGGAGGAGTTACCGGAGTGCCTCTGGTGAGGCAGGTTGAGTTCAGGATTGATCTAGTTCCAGGTGCGGCCCCTATTGCAAAGGCGTCGTACCGTTTGGCACCGCCGGAGATACAGGAGCTATCATCTCAGTTGCAGGAGCTGTTGGGTAAGCAGTTTATTCGTTCGAGTAGCTCACCCTGGGGAGCACCGATACTTTTTGTCAGGAAGAAGGATAGTTCGCACAGGATGTGCATTGACTATAGGGAGCTAAACAAGTTAACGGTGAAGAACTGTTATCCGCTCCCGAGGATAGACGATCTTTTTGATCAGCTGCAGGGAGCATCTTGGTTTTCCAAGATTGATTTGAGATCAAGATACCACCAGGTCAGGGTGAGGGAGGAAGACGTGGAGAAGACCGTGTTTCGGAATCGTTGTGGTCATTACGAGTTCGTGGTGATGTCGTTTGGGCTCACCAATGCAACAACAGTGTTCATGGATTTGATGAACCGAGTCTGTAGGCCGATGCTCGATCGCTCAGTCATTTTGTTCATAGATGATATCTTGGTGTATTCCAAGACCCGAGAGCAGCATGAGGAGCATCTCAGGGAGCTGTTGGAGGTTCTGAGGCGAGAACGGTTGTATGCCAAGTTCTCGAAATGCAAGTTTTGGTTACGAAAGGTCCAGTTCCTCAGACATCTCGTTAACCAGGAGGGGATTTTGGTCGATCCGGCCAAGGTGGAGGCGGTTATGCAGTGGGAAACTTCGAGATCTGCCTCATACATCAGGAATTTCTTGGGTTTAGCAGGGTATTATCGGAGATTCATTTGTGATTTCTCCAAGATTGTCGTACCCCTCACTCATCTAACGAGGAAGGGGGTGGATTTCCGGTGGGGCCCGAAGCAACAGAGGGCGTTTGAGACCCTCCGTCAGTGTTTATGCGAGGTGCCGGTGTTGAAACTCCCCAAGGGAGTGGAGGATTTTGTGGTATTTTGTGATGCATCCATCACAGGTTTGGGGGCAGTCCTCATGCAGAGAGGAAGGGTGGTAGCCTACGCATCGCGGCAGCTGAAGCCGCATGAGACGAGATACCCTACGTACGATCTTGAGTTGCGAGCGGTGGTTTTCGCTCTCAAGATTTGGAGGCACTATCTGTACGGTGTCCGTTGCACTATATACACGGATCACAAGAGTTTGAGACACATCATGGGTCAGCCGAACCTAAACATGAGGCAGCACAGGTGGCTGGATGTGGTCAAGGACTATGATTGTGAGATCCTTTACCATCCTGGTAAAGCGAACGTGGTTGCGGATGCTCTGAGCCACAAGTCAAGTAAGTCCTTGACCGCAGCCAGGTGTATGAGGATAGCGGTGGATTCCCCACTGGTGGGTTTGGTCAGGAATGCTCAGATTGAGGGTATGAGACTAGAGAACTGGAAGTTTCAGAGGATTAAGGGCGAAAGCGCCCGGTTTGTTCAGGATAGCCGCGGATTGTTGACCCGTTACGGTCGGGTTTGGGTTCCGATGTCTGGAGGGGTCCGGCAGACAGTGATGGAGGAGACTCATAAGTATCGTTTTTCGATTCACCCGGGAGCCACCACGATGTACCGTGATTTGAGTTCGAGTTATTGGTGGCCTGGCATGAAGCGAGATATCACTTGGTTTGTTAAGAGGTGCTTGACCTGTAGGATGTTCAAGGCAGAGCATCAGAGGCTGCAGGGTAAGCTGCAGCCTCTTGAGATTCCCATGAGGAAATGGGAACTGATCGTGATGGATTTCATCACGAAGTTGCCGAAGACGGCAAGGGAGTTTGATGCTATATGGGTCATCGTGGATCGATTGACCAAGAGTGCCCATTTCCTAGCCATACGAGAGAGTTCGTCGGCAGAAAAGTTGGCGGACCTATACGTTAGAGAGATTGTCTCTCGCCATGGGGTTCTAATTTCTATCATTTCCGATCGAGATGTCAGGTTTACCTCCCGTTTTTGGCAGAAGTTCCGTGAGGAACTGGGTACGCGACTGCATTTTAGCACGGCGCTCCATCCACAGACAGATGGGCAGAGTGAGCGGACCATTAAGACCTTCGAGGATATGTTGAGGGCGTGCGTCATTGACTTCGGTGGGAGTTGGGATTCCCACCTACCGCTTGCAGAGTTCGCCTACAAAAACAGCTATCATTCCAGTATTGGCGCCCCGCCTTTCGAGCTGTTATATGGGCGGAAGTGTAGGACCCCCATTCTGCTGGGGCGAGGTTGGGCACAGGGTGATGGGTCGGACATAGGTAGTTCTGCAAAATACCGATATGATATAGCAGATTTAACAACGACTGCAGACCGCTCAGAGTCGGCAGAAAAGTTATGCCGACTGACGTCGATCTGAGCTGGAATTTCAGGTGGGTGACATTGTTCTCCTGAAGGTCTCACCTTGGAAGGGTGTGATCTGCTTCAGGAAGAGGGGAAATTGGGTCCCTGTTACATTGGGCCGTTCAGGATTGTTGCCAGGGTTGGCAGGGTGGCTTATAGGCTAGAGCTTCCGGAGGAGCTTAGCCGGATCCACAACACATTTCATGTTTCGCAATTGCGACAATGCACTATGGACTAGGAGGCAGTGGTATCGTTAGATGACATTCAGGTCGATGAGCGACTGAACTATGTGGAGAGGCCTGTGGCTATTTTGGAAAGGAAGAAGAAGATTCTGCGGAACAAGGAAGTACCTTTAGTAAAGGTACAATGGGAACATCGGAAGGGATCCGAGTGGACATGGGAGCCGGAGGCGGATATGCGCGAGCATTACCCGGCATTGTTTATTCTAGTGGACTTCGAGGGCGAAGTCTAGTTCAAGTGGGGGAGAGTTGTAACACCCCGATTCTCAGGTATTGTTTAAATAAGAATTATTGGGTTAAGCTCTACTCGACGAGTTGGTTGACCTACTCGTCGAGTAGCAGCGGGGTGGGATCGTGTGTTAAGTGACCTAGTCGACGAGTCCATATTGGGACTCGGCGATTAGGAGCTGGCTGATGAAACCCTAAATCTCGGGGTTTGCACCTCTATTTAAAGGAGCCTCAACCTCCTTTGGCCTCTTTGCAGTCTTTGAGAGCCCCTTAAAACCCTAATATGTGTGTATGTGTGCCCATTATGTGTTTGAATCTTTAAAAGAGGATATTTGTAGGGAGAAGGCTTAGAGGAGAAGGAGATTGGAGCAAGTAGAGTGTGGGAATCAACTTTTATTTCAGTTATCATCTTCTGGAGGTAACCACATTGCCTTTTTCCTTGTTAATCTCTTCTATTGGTTGAGTTTAGGGTTTTTGGAGAGATTATAAATTGGAAAGATGAGCTATGGGCTAGATCTAAGGTTGTAACTTCAGATCTGGACCCTTCTTGGATTCTAGAAGCATAAAGTTTTAGTTTTGGTCATGATTAAGGTCCCTCTTGAGCATGAAGTTCCATTAAGAACTTAAAATAGGCATTTAGAGCCTTTATAGCCATGCATGCATGTAAAGTTTGCAACTTTATGTGTTAAGCATGCCCTAGAAGCTTGGATATGTGATTTGGAGCCGCTACATGGCTCAAAACAAGTCTTTATGGAAAGAGGATTGAATGGACTCGGCGAGTCACATGAAGATGGTCCTGAATTCGGCGAGTTGGATGAACAACTCGGCGAGTCCGATGAAGATTACCATAAGACTCGACGATTTGAAGAACAACTCAGCAAGTCAGATAAGTTTTCCCTGGATTATGTATGTGTGTGTATCCGTTGAGTTGCAAGGAGGGAACTCAACGGGTGGCCTTAAAGTTTGAACGAGAGTCGAAGGAACTCGACGAGTCACCCCGATGACTCGGTGAGTTGGATTGTACTTCAAGGAACTCGGCGAGTAGCCGAGGGTACTCGGCGAGTTGGGGTAAACATGGACTGTTGACCTTGACTGAGGACTTTGACTTTGACTAGGGGTTGACTGGTGGGTTATGGAGTACCTTATAAGGTTAAGGACTCATGATTATATTGTACTATGCTCATAGGTGGTGGAGCCTGTGTCAAGTGATCCGAGAGTTTGACTTTATCTTCCGACTCGACATTTGTAAGGTGAGTTATCCTCAATATATCGATAGGATCTACGGCACCAAGGTCGGCCCTTTAGTTGTTAATGTTATGTATGCTACATGTGGGTATGATCTGTTAGATCGGAATCGGGGTAGGCAGTATGTTATGCTCTTATGATCCGTAAGTATTGGTATTTTAGTGACCTGCTAAGTTGGTACTCTAGTTACGAGAGAATTCTATGATTGATGATCAGTGTGATAGATATGTTTGATGTTTTTATATGCCAGTATATGATAGATATGCGTACATGGTTATTTGCTTGTTGGTTGGGTTGAGGCGGTCCTGCTTTGTGCTGAAGGCCAACATACCCTATGAGCGGTTCGGGGAGACTGCAGGCCCACGAGGTGGACCAGTCATGTCGAAGGCTCGGGATATATTCAGATAGATTGTAGGCCTAGTAGGGCGGTCCAGTCAGGCCGATGGCCAGTATGCATTTTGATTGATTGATTGTTATTGATATGGCATTGTCAGTGTGGTATTGGTATTTTGGGGGTCGCTCACTAAGGCCTCGAGCTTACGGTTTCAGTTTATTGTTTCAGGTACTTCAGAGGATCATGGCAAGGCGAAGGCGTGACCGTACCACTCCTCATCCTTATGTTATGATTTTGGGACACTCTAATGGATATTGATTTGAAAACATTTTTGTAAACAATGCTATTTAATTTTTATTTATGATAAAAAGAAGTTTAAATTTGGTGTAAAATTTATGGATGTTACATACAATCTCATGGATCTCAAAATGTGGAAATTATGTGTGTGCGATGCGCTGCTACCGTGCCAACTCCTTCGCTTTCGAAGAAGAGGTACCTGAAACCAAAACTGAAATCCGTAAGCAACAAGCTTAGTGAGTTCCCCCATCATACCACATACCATACATAACACATATTTTCAGGCATATCTGGGTGCCCGACCTACCCTGCTGAGCATACCGGGGTGCTCAACCTACCCCTGCTAGGCATATCGGGGTGCCTAACCTACCCCTGTCAGACATACCGAGGTGTCCGATCTACCCCTCCGGTTTATCTCAACCGGTTACGGGGACTATTTCACCCCCTAATACTACCACATAAAACATAACATAATCATATTGTCAGGCATACCGGGATACCTAACCTACCCCTTGGCCCTATCGACCAGATATGGGGACTATTCCCCCCACTACCTCTATGACATAACATCATATCATGCTAGCACATACACATATCAGATAGTAGAAAACCCGACAATTATCACGAAGAAAATCATCCATAATCACTCATACTAGTGGGCTGGCATTGTGGCCTTAGACCCACTTCTACTGGAAGGTAACTCACCTCAATGTCGTGCAATAGCTGAACTGTCCTTGATGTCGGGATCAACTCCTCTCAAATCCTACACAAAACAACCTTCCTTAATTTACCATTACATACTCTTAACCCTTACAAGGGTTGCTCAGGTCAAAGCCAAAGTCAAGGTCAATACCTTGATCAAAGTCAACTCTGGGTCAAACTCAACGTCTGGTTGACTCAACTCGCTGAGTAACCGAGTTGACCCAACAACTCGCCGAGTCCACAAATCCTCACAATACTAAAACCTCGACCCTACTCGCCGAGTCTTGCATGCACTCGCCAAGTTCTCCTTCGTACAAAGTCGGGACCTTCTACAACTGACTCGCCGAGTTCATCCTTGAACTCGCCGAGTCCTTCTTCATGCAAGAAGACACATTTAGCCCTGGACTCGCCGAGTTCCTTATGAACTCATCGAGTTCGTCTTCATATAGTTGGGACTTGTCTTGAACTCGCTGAGTTCTGTTCTTGAACTCGCTGAGTTCCATAATCTCCAGGTCCATATTCACATCCATCGTGTTGAGTCCTCTGCTAGACTCAACCAGTTCGATCAAAAATAGAAAAGGCTGGGGAACCATACCCCGACTCGTCGAGTCCCATGGACGACTCGTCGAGTCCCCCAAATTCCATGTCCATACAGTTGATTTCAGTCGAGTTTAATACATCCAAAACATAGATCTAACCTCCTAGGGAACATAATACACGTAAAGATACAAACTTTATGTTCATGCATGGGGTATTTGGCTCAAATGGCCTTAAAATGGAGTCTACAAGGTGCATGGGGCTCTTATGGCAATAAATTTGGCATCTTTATGCCATGGGAACCCTCAATGGTTCCAGATCTGAAGTCATACCCCCTTAGAACCACAATATCCCGAATACGGGTCTACTAAACTATAGAAAAGGTAGAAATGAACCCTAACTAGAGATCTAAGAGATAGATGGTTAAGGTTGAAGCTTTTTACCTTGAATGAGCTGGAAATGAAGCAAAACCTCTGGATCTACTTGCTTCTTCTGGAACCCCCAAGCTTCTACTTCCTTCTTCAAGCTTCAAACAACCAAAAACACACAAAAATGGCTCAAGAACACTCCAAACACTTTAAGGTTTCGACTTACGGCTCTTCTGGACTGGGAGAGACGATGAAGGTTGGATTGGGACAAGATAAGGCATTTAAATAGGGTGAAAACCCTAAATATTAGGGTCTCATCCAAACAATCCTACTCGTCGAGTCAGGCTCCCGACTCGTCGAGTAGGTTACTTAAAACCTGCATCCAAAGTCTAGTCTACTCGATGAGTTGGGCTTCCAACTCGCCGAGTCATAGTGTAAAAACATAGAATTATTTAAATTTAAAATATTTACCAGGAACTGAGTGTTACACCTGATGAGTTAATTACCACATTGCTTATTGTATAGGAAACTTCAAAGTATTGGGGACTCGCCTTTTTTGGTTTTTATGTGGACAAAGAGTTTAAAATTTTGTCCCATTGGCATCAGTCATCAATTAGTATAGTATAAGATGTTACGTTATATGTTGTATAGCAAACAAGGAGGTTATTTTTGTCTTTTTGATAATTTTTCTTCTTATATATAGTTGTCACATGGGAGATTTGGCTGTTGGTTTGTATTGTTGGTCCCATTTACTATTATGTGAGATTTGGCTGCTGGTTTGTACAGTTGGTCCCATTTACTATTAATAATACTTGGTGGCAATTTAGGCTCAAATCCTTAGACTTGGGATCTAATTTTTAAATTTGAAATTAGACAGATGGGAATGGACCATTTCTAAATAAATGATATTCCTTCATTTTTGTTAATTTTCATTTGGAAGTTTTTGTTTCATTCAATCATGATATTTAACAAGATAACAAAAAATATTACTTTATTATAACTTATATTGGTTTTAGTGAGGTTTTATTATCTTTATATGTTTGGTCATAATTTAGTCATTTTAAAGCTTAAATAGTAACGTACTTTCTTGTGGCTACCAATGTGAGCAATGTACTTTTTTTGTACATTATAGCAACATACTTGTATTATTTTACCTGCAACATATTTATACTTTTTGTACATTAAAGCATCATACTTATATTGTTTTACAATTTCGTCTTACACATTGCTATTATTGGTAAAGAGATACAAGTACATTGTTGTTATGGGTAAGTAAGTTTAAGCACTTTCTCTTTCCTGATCAGAGAAATATGTAACAACTAGAGTATAATGCCCATATTGGTAGTGCAATGGAAGTATGTTTTGCTGTCGGTTGAGGTATAATGTATGAACAAATTACGATTTTTCAACAACACGTTTGTTAAATACTTATATTATTGGTGTTTCATGGTGATTTATTCACTCGTATCTTTTTTACATGTTATGTATGGTTTAAAAATTACTTTCTTGAATTCTTTACTTGTTTCATCTGTAGTTATAACTCTAACCTTTGTATTCAGTATTGCTTCTCTTCACAAAAATAAATAGTTACGACCTCACTTGCAGGTGTTACGTTCAAGACTCATTATATCATTGCACTATCATTGTTTCTTATAAATGCATTGTACTTTGAGAACTCATCCTTGTAATAGCATTAAGAGTTTTTTTCTTCAAGGACAATATTACTTTAAAATCATACATTAGGTAGCACATACTCACATTGTATGTATTTGGATGTATGTGTTTGTGACAGGTGCTATTAAAAAAACTCACTCATCTGTCTTTTCCTTTGACATTTTTTTGGTGAGTCTAGAAAAAATGGTCGAACATGGAGTGTGTGCCACTGTTTCTATGCTATATGTGAGGGGTGATGTGTTTTATTTAATTGTTAGTGTGTTATTGTGTGTGTAGTATGTGTGTGTATGTGTGCGTGTTATATTTCTAGCGTCATATCTCTATGCCATAAATGATGTTTTGGTTTTGTTCCTGTAATCATATGTTGATTGAGTTACATGATTTGTTTAATTTGATGTTCTTTTTTGTTTTAATTCAATAAATCATTTTCGTTTTGACTAATTTGATGTTCATTTTCATTTAACCAATTGGATTTTTTGTTACTCTTTTTCGTTGTTTGATGCTCGGTGCTAACTAAATAAGCTTAAATAAAATTAAAATGATTTCAAAGGCTTAGTGTATAAATGTTTTTTTTTATCAATAATTATATTTTTACAAGAATAGACGGGTTAATCTCACAAAACCGACAATTGGTTGTAAAGGGGATGAGGATTATCTTTTTAGGCCAGAATATGCTTTTTATTACATGTCGGTTCATTTTTTGTTTTGCAAAATTTGAATGTATGTGTTGAAAGATCTTAAATGTTATTTTAGCCCTTTTGCACTTCATTGGTTAAATTGAGGTAAGTTGTATTCATGTCTGGGGAGTTATACAAACAATAATTCAGGTTTTTAAATAAAATTTATTTATTTTATTATTACATAAAATGATAATATTATGTAAATATTTAAAAGATTTCACACCAAAAAAACAATAATTTATAAAAATATTTATATGCCTATAAAAAGTATAAAAAAGTTCAAACAAATGTAATACACACTGACATGCAATATTTCAGGAATAGATTTATGTGACATCCCCAATTTTACGGTCAGGAAAGACCGATTTCTTTATGCTTTGTTTTTATAAAATCAGAGTAATCCTTTGATTAAAAGAGTTGCGGAATTTGTTCCCAAAATAAAATATGATAAAATAAAATTTATCAAAGCATTTCTTACAGAAATCTATTTTCATTAAATAACAAAATCTTGGGATGTCATGTTCCGATACATACCAAAAGCATAAACAATATAAAATAGACCTTACAACAGTTGTTTATAACTACTGATCTATATTCCAAAATCTCTCGTCAGGTCCACCAACTTATACTCTTGTGCCATTACCTGTAATGCAAAGAAAACTGAGTGGGTCAGGCATGGAATCCTGGTGAGCATATAGGGTTTTCAACCCACCATAATACATTTATTACATTTAATTATCAAACTATCAACCCAAATACCTATCCACATATCTCACTTATTTTCTCAAGGGTTTACCCTAAGAACCCACTATCCTTCATTAATTCATTCCTAAGGATTTACCTAAGGAATTGGCACAAAGTCCATTTGCTACCAGGGTTTATACAACAGACACTACGTCACATAGCCACCAGGGTTCATACAATAGGCACTACGTCTCATAGTCACCAAGGTTTACACAATAGGCACTACGTCTCATAGTCGTCAGGGTTTACACAACAGGCACAAAGTCACATCGTCACCAAGGTTTATTCAATAGGCACGAAGTCGCATCGTCACCAAGGCTTACTCAATAGGCACGAAGTCGAATCGTCACCAACTATTCCATCTACCCATGTTCTACCTAACACTTTTGTAGATATAAATACAAACGCAGTTTAAATCATTTAACACCCGTACAAAAACATCAATTCCAAGCCCATCTCAAACAGACAAATAATATATAACACATAGCACGTATTTCATAGCTAATACTTTATATTTATGTGTTAGAAGAAAGTAACTATACACTCACCCAAACATATACTTAATACATTCAAATAATACTTGTATTATACTTGTGTTTATGAAAGGGACTATACACTCACACATATAAACAACAATATATATATATATATATATATATATATATATATATATATATATATATATATATATATATATATACACATAGCACGTATTTTATAAAATACTTCATATCTATGTGTAAGATGAAAGTGACTATACACTCACTTGATCAGAAGATGATCGGACAACACTACGGCTTGTAAAAGTAGTATTCTTCGGTAGATCTGGAAGATCTTCACAAAAACCGGGCTCCTCGCGGGCAGAACTTCGGCTCGGAAATTTCTCTTCTCGGGATCTTCAGGCTTCGGGACTCCCTTCGGGTCTCGGGATGATACCGGGGCTTCGGGGGTACTTCTTTGCACGTAAATCGAGGTAGTATGGGAGAGAGAGAAGAGATTTGGCAACCACAAATGGCTGCCTCTTCAAATCTATTTATAGGGCTGTGTTCTCATTTTCCACGTCGTGGGCACTTCTTCCACATCGTGGGATTGGTCATCACTGCATGCGTCATCGTTCACTTGCTCTGTCAAGCTCCAGAATTCGTCAGAAGTCATGTCACGTCGTGGTCTCTGACACAGCTTTGGGGTTCGCGCCCCGAACTTCAGAAATTCATAACTTTCGCATACGAACTCCTTTTTCGACGTTCTTTATATCGACGCGTAGGTAAAAACAAGATCTATAACTTTCATTTAGACTTCGTCAGCTAATTTTGAATTTTTTTTATTATATTATTTTTAGTAGCCTGGGACAGGAAAACTCCGTTCGAAATTCATAACTTCTTCATCCGACGTCCGTTTTCGCCTATATTATTATCGTTTCACTACTATTAACTAGATCTTCGATTCTCGTTTAGATTGTTTCGGCTAAAAACCGCTCGATCTCAAATCGAGTATTCGGGTTGCATACCGCTAACTCGAAACTTAGAAAAATCATAACTTCCTCATACGAAGTCAGATTTGGATGTTCTTTTTATGCACGCTCACGGTTTAACGTATTCTACGACTTTTGTTTAGATCGCTAAGGCTAAATATCGCTCTAATGTTAATTCACTTTTTACGTCGAGCTATGTCGTGTCGGTTTTGTCGAGAAACTTCGACAGGTCATAACTTCTTCGTTATAACTCGGATTTCGACGTTCTTTGTATGTACGGAATCCTTGTAACATATACTATAACTTAGTTAAGATTACTCATTCTAAATAATCTTTCATCAAAAAAGTCATTTTTGATGATTATCGTCTCTAAATTGACTAGCCATTATCTACGGGCGTTACAATTATCTCCCCCTTAGGATGATTACGTCTCAGAATCATCAATGAAACAGGATTTGTATACTGACTCCATACGTTATCTCTCCATCCTAAGTAATAATTGTGATGCTTAGTCCTTCATCTGCTCTTCTTACTATGATGGACTTTCAATCGTAACCTTCAAGTTACAAAATAAATCCTTATTTTGAACTCCTTCTTCTTCTTAGGATAAATACATTCCTTTATCTATTGTAACAGATCGATGGGTCGTGTCCTGATGACCTTTCATCGTAGTCGGACTTAATTGATACACTAGGGTCGGAATAACAATCATCTTACTAGTCATTACCGAAACAATGGTAACGACATACTTGAATAAAACGGAATCAATTACTAGCTTCTTGGTAACCTTGCGACTTCCCATGATCCAAGCGTGAGTCTTGTGCTTCCAGTAGTATAGATCACTACTACTATTCACACCTACTCATACTCGTCCCAAGTATTTTCTCGTAGTCCCCAAGTCCTAAAATCACCAAACAATTTAACACATACGAATGTGTCAATTAATCATAAAAATTTTCCTAGACTCTACTAGGACTTCTTCCATGCGTATCTACTATCATCAATTATACTTCAACTCGACTGGTGATGTAAATTCTAGATTATGGGACAACTTCAAGAATTACACCAATCGTTCCATCACTGCCAATCAAAGGTGTACTTCAGACGTACCGTACTCCTCTAAACGTTCTGTTATTTTATCAAACATAAACTAAAGCCAAGACGCCACTCTTACGATATCTTCCGATAGGTGTCATTCACTATCATAAGCCTTTCATTTCCTCCATTTACGAGCCCCTTTTTCGATGTTCTTTATATCGACGCGTAGGTAAAAACAAGATCTACAACTTTCATTTAGACTCCGTCGGCTAATTTTGACTTTATTTTTATTATATTATTTTTATAATATTTTTAGTAGGCTGGGACAGGAAAACTCCGTTCGAAATTCATAACTTCTTAATCTGACGTCCGTTTTCACCTATCTTATTATCGTTTCACTACTATTAACGAGATCTTCGATTCTCGTTTAGATTGTTTCGGCTATAAACCGCTCGATCTCAAATCGAGTATTCGGGCTGCATACCGCTAAGTCGAAACTTAGAAAAATCATAACTTCCTCATACGAAGTCAGATTTGGACGTTCTCTTTATGCACGCTCACGGTTTAACGTATTCTACGACTTTCGTTTAGATCGCTAAGGCTAAATATCGCTTTAACGTAGATTCACTTTTTACGTCGAGCTATGTCGTGCCGGTTTTGTCGCGAAACTTCGACAGCATAACTTCTTCGTTATAACTCGGATTTCGACGTTCTTTATAAGTACGGAATCCTTGTAACATATACTATAACTTAGTTAATATTACTCATTCTAAATAATCTTTCATCAAAAAGTCATTTTTGACGCTTATCGTCTCTAAATTGACTAGTTCTGATCTACGGGCGTTACAATTTACATACTACTGTTTGAGATTTTTCGGCTTTACGACAAGTTTACGTATGGTGGAACATAGTTGTTCGAGTTTAATTGGTACGATATTGAACATAACAAAGTTCTCATTTGGATGCTTGATCGTAACGTAGGTATGAATACAATAAAAAGAATGTCATTTTTTGTTTAATGATTTATTTATAATTTAGATAACTACTATTATATTGCATATCTCGGTGTGGCAAAATGTTGATAATCGTTCGACATTGTCTATAATTTGTGAACATGAATTTGGAGGGACGTGTATTTTCTTATTGATAATTGTTTAGGTGTAATAACTATTTGCACAAAAGCAAAACAAAGTCACCTCTAAAACTAATTTATGAAAGAAAATTATTTGTACCCATCGCTCGGCGCACGTAAACGGCTAGTGTGTGTGTGTGTGTGTGTGTGTCTATATATATATAGGATATAGATCCGGTAAGAAATTGTTTTTTGGTAGGAAGGTAAGAATTTTTTTTTCTACATATTTTTTGACGAACAAAAGAAATGAATCACTAGATGATTCATTTGTAAGATGATTCACAAGAAAAAATTCCCAAAAAAACATATTTATGATTCATTTTTTAATAAATTAAGAAAAAATTCACTTTTGTGACAATTTTAGTGAATAACAACAAAATCATTGTATCAATGAATCATCGAGATGTTTTTTTGAGAATTTTTTCTTGTGAATCATCTTACAAATGAATCATCTAATGTTTCATTTTGTTTGTTCGTGAAAAAAAATATGTAGGAAAAAAACTTCTTACCCTCCTACCAAAAATTTCCTTCTTATTTGATCTTGACTCTCTCTCTCTCTCTCTCTCTCTCTCTATATATATATATATATATATATATATATATATATATATATATATATATATATATATATATATATATATATACGCATACACACACTAGTCGTTTACTCGCACCAAGCGACAGGTACGATTAATATCTTTCAAAATTTAGTTTCTAGAGACGATTCGTTATTTTGTGGAAATAGTTAATACATCTAAATAATAATCAGTCAGAGTCATTCTAGCAAATACAAAATTAGTTAGAATAAAAAATAAAGAGTTATGATTGTTTACAAATGTGTACAACACATGATTGATTGTATATAAAGAGTTATGATTGTTTACAAATGTGTACAACACATGATTGATTGTATATTATTAATCGTCAAATAATTCTTTATACGTAACATTTAATATATAGACTTCACTGCCTTCGAATTGTTCGTCCCACTTCACTAATACTTTTGTATTGGCACGTGATATCCCTTTGGACAATATCACATAAAGTTGATCATGCGAGAAATAGATTCTCAAAGATATATACCTACATTTGGAATTGTTTGTCTTGAGCTTTATTGATTTTCATTGTGAAACATAATCGACTTGGACATTATTCTCTTTAGCTTGAATCAGAACATGTCATCTTCAAACGGACATAAATAAATCCATGGTAAAAATACCATCTTTCCATCATGTTAACCAACAACTATTTCAACACTAATGATATTAAACTGAAAAGTTTTACATATCAACTGATTGCTATTGCACAATCCATTTCATGGGTCAAGATGCCATAATAGTATTATCGACATCGAACTTTTAAACATAGGTAATAAGGGGTAAACCACTAACAGTGAATGTGTTCAAGAATTACACATGATAGATGTTATTTATATCGTCTATGACTTCATCAAAACTATAGTAAATTCTGTATTATTCATGGAATCGGTCAATCAAATAATCATTAATTTCATCGACATTCTTATTTTTTGTGGATAATATGACCCATGAAATAATGTAATCTGATTCAAAACCATTAATTTCAAATGATAGAAATATTTTATTTTGTTTTAAGCAAATAATTTTCAGACGACTCTTATTTTTATTTGGATGAATATTCGTTTTAATGTTTAAAGTTTGGGTAGATGTTTGGTGAATATTTTTTAACACAATATGGTAATACTTGGGCAATGCAATGATGGCATGGATATATAAGTTAGGGATTAACCTTTTAAGCTAAAAATCGATTTGGAACCGATTAGTGGTATGTGATCAGGTTCTCAGTTACCCCAACTTAGGGGTGACAAATTGTTTCGTTCTGGCAGCGATAAATAATTTTATTTGAACATAGTCTTTTTTTGGAAATTTGTTTTATTTCAAAAAGATGACATAAAATATAAAGAATACATAATGTTTTGGAAAGTGTCATATGAACAAAGAGACGAATGAGAGAGTTACAACATGGTAATTTTAAATCAGCTTAACGAATATGAACCGAAAGTCTGAATGAAAAAGAACAAAGTTTAGAAAAAAACACATGCGGTTATTACAATTAGATTGGACAAAAAGGAGTAGTAAGCGCCAAGCCCTGCCAAGAACGCCAAACACTACCCTTGGCTCTTGACAAGGACCTCGCCAAGCTAGCCTTGCTAGCCGGCTAGCCAAAAGAGAGAGGAAAGACAAGGGAACGGTGGTTTGTGACCGGTTGACACTAATTTGTTTGCTTTTTTTTAAATCAAACTTATTTAAATGACATCATTGTCACTCCCCAACTTTTACAAGGCGAACATATTTTTGTGGCAAATGTTACATGGCTTCAAAAATTCTATGTAACATCATGCTAGCCTCACAATTACTCCCTCTAACCTAAGAGATATAATAGTGAGAGGTGGGAAATGGGAAAGAAAATACGATGTTAGTAAAAATATATAATCATAAAATAGAAAAATGAAAAAATATAATATTTTTTGTACTAATATACATTTATCGATAATGTTTTGGACAAAAAGATTAATCGTTATTCCTTATCAAAGAACTTAGAGAAAAAAAAAAGCAATTGTACAAGGTGTTGAAACATACCATTTCCATCAACAATATTATTTCAAGTAATATTGATCATTAAAAACTTAACTAATATTATTTCAAGGTATATTGACCAATGAAAACTTAATTACTTCTTAATTTTAACATAGTTACATTTATCAACTTTTATAAATAATGTCTTAACTGGATGCTTAATTTTTAATTTAGTAATTAACAATTCAATGGGATAATTAGCGCTCCCAATATTTGCTAATACATAGTAAAATTCAATTTATCAATTCTTAGGCAACCTAACACATACGGAAAAATATTACAAATCTTAATTTTTGGCATCAACAAAAAGATTAACCCTCCCAAAAAAAATTTGGAAGTTATTGTTTTTCTAATTCTTTAATTAAATCAAGCAAAAAAAAAGATTGCAGATCAACGTTTTTTTTAAACAAAAAATAACAAAAAAACTGTTTTGTAACATTACTTTTATCCATGTGATAAACATCTTGCCAACATATTTAATTTTTTTTTGTTTGGCAAA
The DNA here is from genome assembly GCF_002870075.4 of Lactuca sativa. Lineage (NCBI taxonomy): Eukaryota > Viridiplantae > Streptophyta > Magnoliopsida > Asterales > Asteraceae > Lactuca > Lactuca sativa. The sequence continues at coordinate 191,309,578 of NC_056629.2, forward strand.
AATCATGCTTTCCATTTAGATTTATAAGGCTAATAATACGACATTAGCATCCAATATACGTTTCCATCTTAATGTACATTCCTACTTCACATTAAGATATTCACATGCTCATTAGTTTTGGTTAATATGCATTCAAGGCTATAGTAATAACACTCAAATGTTGTATCCAATTTTGGTAAAAATTAGTAGTGATTTCAACATTCCATAATAACCTCCTTAATTCACTGTATTCGATTTTTGGTAAGTATTACTTGTTTGTCTATGCTTCACTTATTTGTACATCAAGTTTTATATTTTATACCTCTTAAAATTCAAGAATTGTCCAATATACTTATATATATATATATATATATATATATATATATATATATATATATATATATATATATATAGGCTTAGGTTATTTTGTTTTTACTAACTATTGTGTGCCAGAATGCACAAATCTGGACCACCGGATGGAATACAATCAAAGATCATGATTTGAGTGTCTATGATATCACAATAGAGTAACATGTACCATATAATCACACAAATTCCAATATAAGGGCATTTTAGTCAATTAACCTATATTAAAAAAGGAAATTTTTGGATTTTTAGGGATAATTAATTCCTTTGTTTTTTAAAATCTGAATATTTTAAATTAATTCAAATTTAAAAATCTGATTTTATTCTGTTAGAATGTTAAACATTAATTAGTAAAGATATTTTCGATTTTATTCTTGCGGAATATACTTCCAATGCATATATTTTTGATAATTAACCTGATTTAATAATTCAACATATATTCTTCATATACATTAGAATGTGAATACAAAATCATACATATTCTTACAAACTAATAGCCTTATACAATTTAATATAGTTATACATATTTTAACAGAATATCATAAAAAATGAATAAAAATATTATAAAATAACATTCTTAAATATATAATTATTAAGCAAATACAAATGATCTTCATCAATGGTACAAATAATGCACTTGATTCAAACTATGATGAAAATGTGATATATCATCGTAAGAATGTAATTCTTCGCAAAATATACTTGTTGTTGAACTCGATTCCAAATCTTTCTCTTGTATGATCAATATTGAATTCCTTCTTCAAGCCATTCTGAAAGAATAAGATGCATTGTTCGTTAGTATTACCAGTGAAGCTAATGTACTTGTTGTTAACAAACATTCTCAAAGACATTCTAACAGAATGCATTTATACAAATAAATTCTAACAGAATACAGGCATTACTTATTTAATAGAAACTATATAATAGAGAATGATAGCATATTCTAACAAAATGTATTTCATTTTTCCTATCTTGCAATATTTTTTACTTTTCCTATCTTATCAAATAAGGATATTGAAATCGAATTCTGTCAGAATAATAGACATTCTAAGAGTTTTGACAGAATACATACCACATGACAGATGCTAACAGAATGTATTTCATTTTTCCTATCTTGCAATGTTTTTTTACTTTTCCTATCTTGACAAATAAGGAGAGATTGAAATCGAATTCTGTCAGAATAATAGACATTCTAAGAGTTTTGTAAGAATACATTCTCTTTTAGGCATTTCCACAAACACCTTTCATGCAACATATATAGATAATAGAGAATCAAAGCTCTAAGTATAAAAAAACAAATATCCACCAAGTGAAGATTTCTATTTACTATGAGTGTGGCTTGGCTTTCAATCACAAATAAAGAAAAGAACAAAATCTAAATTAAACAACACCAATTGAAGAATCGTTTGACAATCCATCTAAAGTGACAAAGAGGAACAGATAACAGTTGTGTGTATGAAAAACGAAAGAGATAGACTTGAAGAGCTTGAAGGGTAGAGAACTTGAAATTGAGTTTTTCGCCTGATTTAAAATCAACATACGATGCTGAAGAGGAATTGCGCTTGTGAAACCTATTCATCATCTTATGCTTCATCATCTCCTTCATTCTGATTAGCAGCCAATCTTTAGAATCGTTTGAACTTAGAATCTTCATAATCAGATGGTTATTTTAGGGTTTATTGTGGCTGTGGTGGTTGTGGTGTCCGATGACTTTTGTGATTTAGGGTTGGGTTGTGAAGAAGCAGAGCAGAAGATGAAGGCGGGTCGTTCTTCCTCCTTTTATTTTGGTGATTTTAAAATCAAATCCCCCATTTATATCAATTACCATAAATTTAGAGTCATGATTTACTAACTTACCCTTTTTAATTTATTTAATGATTAAATTATTCTTAAATTCCTATTGGTGCATTCATGCACACAATAGTTGCTAAAAACATTTAAGCCTATATATATATATATATATATATATATATATATATATATATATATATATATATATATATATATATATAAATAAGAAAAAGAAATATATAAAAGTAAGGGTAAAATGATATTTTTAAATGGATTAAAGATGTGCGGTGTAATTTCTTTAAACTATAGTGATGCAACTTGTCAAATTTTCAAAGGTTGGATTGAATATGTCAATTTGACCAAACCACAAAAGACCAAAAATGTAATGTACTCTTGATATTATGACCCAAAACACATCTATGTTTATCTTTGTACTAATGATTGATTGTTCATAAGTTTATAAGATGGCCAGCTTTCAATTTTATTTTTTCTCATGTTGTTTAATCACATACGTGATCATCATTTCATACAACGTGATCAAAAAATAATTATAATTTCAAATAATTTGGTAATGTTCAATGTATTTTCACGAGATTTCTTTTCAAAAGCTCCTACTTTGACTACGTTTCGTTCCAATGTTCCTAGACAAGGGAGAAAAAAGACTCCTACCGATCGATGCAATTTATAGATCATATTTGGTGAATAATTTCTGGCAAGATAGTACAAGGATAGGGTGATATACTTGTTATAGTAACAAATAAAAAGTCGCATAGCTAACACCATTTGAATACAATGTTTATGGTCCTTTAAAAGTTGAAAAGATGCAAAACCATTGAACATGGACAGCATTAAATTCATGTTTCTAGGACAATTTTTTGAATTTTTGTAAGTGTCTATCCTATTGGGTTTATCAACCCATTGAGATAACTTATACCAAACCTCACTCGTTGGACATCCATGCACTTTTCCTAGGCCTTGAATGAACAAGAGAACGTGTATATGTGTTGTGTGTTTCAAAAAAAAAAAAAAAAAAAAAAAAAAAAAAAAAAAAAAAACTTAATAGGAATTTTGATTTCGAAAATCCAAATTAAGAATTGATTTTATCATGCAAAAAGCCTTAGTGACTCAGTTTGTTGTCCGTTTATATCTCATTCGTTATACGAGTATAACTAAGTTTTATTATTAAATATCAAGTATAATTAAATAAATAAAAAGATATATACATTAGTATAGTGTAATTTATATCCTTACTTTTATATCGTAATAAAGTTCATCCATTTCAAAAGTTGAAAGATAAAAAATTAGAAGACCGCTATGTTATTAATAATTTGTAATTATTTTTACTTTTTAACAAAAAAATTGTTGTCCTAAATTAAAACCTTAACAAAAAAAATAAAAAGTAAAAAATATTTTATTTGATTCTTAGTGGTGGCCATGAAGTTGTGTTGGCCGCGCGGTCGAACGAGACATCCAATCATAACCATTTTGAGTGAAAATTCTCTTAAATATTATATCATTAAACCAAAAGAAAAATAATACTCATCCGTCCCAAAATTATTGTCCACATTTGATTTTTGAAGTATTTCCTTATTTATATAAATTTTGATGAAACTTATAACAATAAAAATACATTTAAAAAACAATCTATTCATATATCTTGCATAAAAAATTATATAACAAAAAGTAAATTATTTAAGATCAAAGTTGAACAAAAAAGACTTAAAAAATCAAACGTTAACAATAATTTTGGGACGAAGAGAGTAGTACTTTAGTTGTTATATAGGTGCATACTATAAGTCTAATTAATGTTTTATTTGCAATAAATATTATGTTTGTTTGATATATAATTTATATCAATTAGAATTAATATATCGATTTAAATATATTTAAATATTCACGAAACCGTCGGAAGCATGAGTTCGAGAAGGCCTAAAATTGCTTCAAAGTTATAATTTCTATTTATGAATTAATGTAGTGTTTGTTGAGAAAAAATAATAAAAGAAGAATATTTTTTCCAAAAGAAGAATATTAAGAACAAACATTTTGACGATAATGTCATCAAGACATCAAAACTAGTACATGTAGTTTCACCTCAATAATCATTTATGATTTAATATTTTTTGTACATAGTTAGTGAAGTTATTGGTTCATTGGGGTGGAGGTTTGAGCAATACAAACAATATGAAACAAAAAAAATGTTTTCTTATTTGTAAAAATGATTTCCCTTTCGATCACTCAAATACTTAAGGCTGCAAATAATGAGGTTTTGTGGAAAAACCTTATGTCACGACGTAGAGGGTTGATGACCACGGCATGGCCAGAGCACTTAAACGAAGAGCGCGGGTGGTGGCCACATCATGTTAGTGTTGAATTAGATGTCTAAGCTCATAACTATAATTGATATATACTTGAATTGATAGCAACAGGACAAGGAAATTAAGAAAGGAGAGATATTAATTTATTATAAGATTAATAAATTAATATAAATGATTTATTAATATATTAAAAGATTAATATATTGATTAGAAATCATAATGTTAATAGTTAGCCAGAAATTTATTAGAATTAATTTTCGGGTTAAAAGTATTAATCATAAAGTGCAGGGACTAGTTTGCAATTATCAAATAGTTGAGTGGAAGGCTCCAGAACCTCCTTGGAATGAGCTAGAAGAAATCTATAGGGGAAACCCTAAGGATTTCGTCCAAGGGGCTTGGATAAGGCCTTGGATTATCTTAGGCCCCAAGCAAAGGAGTATTAGGGTTTTCCCTAAACCCTAGATCCCTCAGCTATATAAGGAGCCCCCCAGCTCCTAAATTTGGTCACTCCTTCTTTGAAGAAACCCTAGGGCCAAAAATTGCATACTCCCTCTACCCTCTCTCCTTCAAGTTTCCTTCTTGCTAGTTCTTGGGTGTGATTCCATTAGAGGCATTACATTTGTGGTGTTAAGCTTCCAAGAAGATCAAGATCAAGAGGATTGTCAATTGTTTGCTATAACAATTGAAAGGTATGTAACTCCTAAACCCTAGTTTGTTATTTTCGAAAATAGCCTCTCTCCTCTAGGGTTCTTGTTTTGCAATTCAAAGTTATATGTTCAATAGTTAAAACATAGATTCAAAGTAGGTTGCATGTGAACTTAGGAATTGTTTTCTAGTTTATTTGTTTTACCTAAAACCCATCAGGTAGTTGTTGCCGCCAAAGCCCAAGATTTTTAGGGTTTCTTCCATATTTAAAGGCATTATCTTATGGATTAAAGCATTCTTGTCATCCTCCATTCCATGGTTGTGAGCTTAGTGGCTTAGTTTTGAGTTTTCTTTCATGGTTTTGTGAAGCTTGAGAAAGAAGGAACTCCATCTTAGTGCAAGGAAGAAAAGAGATAACTTAGATCCATGGTTGAGATATAAATCTTTTAACTTGAATTTTGTTCTCTTTCATTCAAGATTATGCTCTTCATGAATAGTTTTGGTACCTTTCATGAATGCTCTTTGAGTGTGAGGAACTCCATATCTTGTTATGGCACTCTCAAGGTTCTTAGACTTCTGTGGAGTAAGAAAAAGGTCCAAGGTTGGGTTATCTTAAGTCCATACTCAAGGACTTGGCCTTTTAAGGATTTAATAAACTGAGGGTAGTAAATATAACTTTAAGGTGATGTCTTAATCGGTAAAGATGAAGACTTTATCCATTAAGTCAATGAAAAGAACCAGGTCTTAAGATATGGGCTTTGATCGGTAAGGATTAAGCTCTTAATGAAGAAAAGGGCATTGAATAAAAGGGCATTCTACCAAAAACCACGGCGAGGCCAAGTAAGGGTTACAACATGGTGGTGCTTGGTATCTCGATTGTTTTGTCCTGACTTGGCCATGGTTTGGCCAAGTGCTCACCACGACATGCTCACTGTTGACTTAGTTGACCATTGACTTTTGACCAATGTGACCTTAGGTCAAACTTGTAGGATTTAGGTTGTTGATTAATGATTGATCTTTAGTTAATGATAACCAGTTCGCGAGGTTGATCAATGTAGGAAGTGAGAATGTTGTTGTGCACCCCTGATTTTGTGATGCAGATGAGTCTTCTCATTGTGTCACGTATAACATTGTATATCCTTTGTATGTTAGGATAGTGGTACTGATAGAGTACATGCATATAGTTGACTAGGATATCTCATTGTTATGTTTGTGAAGTATAGTACACTTGGTTTCATGGTATGTTAGACTGGTAAAGTCTTGACTTTTGATTATATGATATTTTTAGGTGTCATGTGTGGCTAGGGTAATGATTATATTGACTGGTCATTGAATCGATACCCTTGGGGTTGTATGTACTTTAATTTGGATAGCCTGAGAGCTCTTGGTCTACTATTGCTTGCGTGTTCTTTGTTTGGTTGTGGCTTTAGGGTAAGATCATCTGTTTGACTGTCTATTTGACTCCAGACTACATAGAACTACGTGTTTATGAAATGGTTATCAGTATTAGCATTAGCTCGGTATGGATGTGGTTCTGGAAAGAGATTGATGATTGCAGGGTGGCTGAGAGTCGGTAGTAAGGACGGTACGATCCGGTAGTAGTGTTGGATGAGAGTCAGCGACAGGGTGCCAGTAGATGAAATGTCTGTTGTATGCTTGTGGTAGGAGAGTTGGCAGATTGCCACTAGATTCGAAGACTTTGCTTTTATGTATTCTATGTATGGTTTAATATGTGGTATATGTTGGATTAAGGTGTCTAAGGTCCTAACTAAATTTGTATAATGTTGATGAATAAAAATAAAGTCTTTTTTTGGGTTGCCCTCATAACCAAGAAATGTCTTGGATTGATCAAAGGAGAAAGATAAAATGATTTGTTAATATTTTATGTGATTAATATATTAATTAGGAATAGTGATAATTAATTAATTATTGATCAAAATTAACCTAGAGTTAATTCAGGATTAACTGAAATTAGTTAAACTTGCAATGGCTTAATTGTAATTATTTAATAGTTGAACAAAAGAGACAATTTCAGAAGAGTCCATGGCATGGATGGTTTTGGGAGCTTCTTTAGGGTTTCCAAAAGCCTCTGGGTTGTTATTTTGTTAATAAGGAAATGATTTGAATTGAGATTAAATCTATTATTGAATTATTCTGGATTCATCTACAAGTTATCTAGACTATAAATAGGACCCTTGGGCACCAAGATTTCGTGGCTTCTCATATCTAGAAGGTAGAGAATGAAAATTATCTCTTCTCTTCCCTCTCTCCTTCAATCCTAGGGTTTCTTGAGTTTCGGGTGTGAACCATTAGAGGTTGTTATACTTTTGGAGCTAGTATTTCAAAGAGACTACAAAGGCTATTTGATTAGCTTGTTTCGAATCAAGCAAGAGGTATGTGGTTCTTTTCGTGAATTTGATTCATAGGGTTTATAGTTTTGATTCATAAGTATCTTACTATTAATTAAGATAAGACATAGATCCAATTTAGGTTGCATGTACCCTTAAGAGATAACTGAAATTCCACATGTACAAATTAATTTTATCCTAAAAAACCCCAATAGTGGTATTAGAGTGATTCTTTTCTATTAGTAGTGCATAGAAGATGAAACCAGAAAAAAAATGACAATCTGTCATTGCTACGACGTAGGCAGCCTCCTACCATGTCGACAGAGCTGCCTGAAACATCATTTCAGGATTTTCTTGCCTTATTCAAAAGATAGGATAATTATTAGTTATCTAATATTATTTTAAATGTCTAAAATCATAATATAATAACTAGATTATTAAAAATCCTAATTTTAATATAAGGAAGATTTTAAAAGGATGATTATCTAATTATAGGATAATTATATAATATGATTATCCTTTGATAAGATTTATATTAATTAATTAAAGGTTTAATTAAATAGAATTCTTAAATCTTCTTTAGTTGAAATATTAATTAATTAAAGGTTAAATGAATTAATATGATTTGAACCCTGTAATTTAAAAAGTTTTAAAATACACCCTATACATTTGTATAATAGTATATTACTATTTGTATAACTAAAAGTCGGTCAAATCAATAGCAGTTCTCATTCACGAAGCCAAACTATAAGAGAAGTATAAGAAAACGGCCTATAAAATGACCATTGAATGGGTGTCCTTTTCACCCATCGCACCTTCGTGTGGTGTAGGGTCGTTAGTCGAACAGGTTTGATAGGACATTAATCATATTAAAAGTATAATGTAAAAATTATTAGAACCTTCTATAAAATCCATCACTAGTTACTTTAGGAAAAATGTGAAGTTGTATGCTAATCCACGAAAACGCACATAATTTCATTGCAATTCATTAGTGGAGCTTGTGTGGTTAACCGACACACTAATTTGGGACTACAAAGATGAAATGATGGTGCATACTCGAATTCATGGTTGTTGATGGAGCATATGTGGTTAACCAGCACATCAATTTGACATCATAAATGACCTCCATGATGTTATGCAAGTTTATATGGTTATTCACATCTTATTTGTGATCCTCAGCATCCTAGTCACAAATCGAAGAGCATAATCCAAGACTAACATGCCATTGACTGTTCAATGAATCTCAATAGATCTAGGAGTATCATTGCGATTGAAATTGGTAAAATGCTTTACCTACCTAAAATAGTTTTTAGATATGACTGTTGCATCTATAAGCATATTACGAATCGTATTTATGGATCCTAGACTTAATTCAAAATTGGGTTAATAATTAAGGATAAAATCGACTTCTTTAAACCTTTTCTTTTAGGTTAGATGGAATCATCTCCCACCTCCTCACATACTTTCTAATTCTAGCCTCTCTTTGTTCTCTATCATGAATTACTCATTTGCTATGGGATCTTCCTTGATTTTGATATTGGGAAAGATGTCCATAGTGAGCATATCTCTAAACAATAATGCATCAACTTTAAGAAGTTGTTATTCCCATAAAAATGTAGATTTGCTAAATAAAGCTCTCTTACATCATTGTGTCTATGTCCTTTATGTTCCAAATAACCTTATATGACCATATGAAATGAACTTGCATTTGAGTGAAATGTTCCACCAAAAGGCAAGTCAAGATTGATTTTAAAATCCTCAAAAGTTCATAATTGCATTCGAACTGAAGAAGACTATTTTGTATGTAATCAATAAAAGCTATATAGATAAACTTGTGAATATCATTGTTACCCTTGACAAGACTCTTGTTATAAATTGTGACACCCGTCAATTTTGGTCAACAGAAGTCAACCAAAAATGAAGATAAAAATAATATATCTCCCATAATTATTATGATATATTAGAAAAATCTTTCAATGAAAGTACATTGCCCGTTCAAACTTTGAACCGTACGTAGGTCAGTACATTTAACACTACAATACATGCATGACAAAATAGATGATCGGTGAATGATTATCGGGTTATAATAGTATAACTGTTGGATTATCTGTCTAAGCCCATAACTATTTCTAGTATGTACTTGATTTGATTATGAGCATGGTTATTTTGGATTGCCTTCACTCATGCAACTTGATAGGATGACAAGAGGAGATAAAGTAGAATTTATTATATGAATAATAAATTCATACTCAAAATGGTTTTATTAATATATTACAAGATTAATATATTGTTTTGAAACCATATTATTTAATTAGTATTGATCGGAAATTAATTTGGAATTAATTTAGTGGTCAAAAGAGACTGATTAAATAACTGAGGGACTGTTATGCAAATCACTGATAGTTGCATAAATGGGCTGATGGACTCCATAGAGTGGAGTGGACGAATTTCTATAAGGAAGCCTTATAGAATTCATCCATGGGCTCTAAAGAAAGGAGTTCATGGGCTGCTTGTTGCCTAAGTCAGGTATTAGGGTTTTCACCTGAAAACCCTACCAGCCACAGCTATATAAGAAGCCCTCTACTAAGGATTTTCGACCACTAAGTCTTTCAAAATAGATCCCTAGCCGATTTCCTCCCATCTCCTATGTCATCTTGTTGCGAGAGTGTTATGACTTCATTAGAGGTGCAACACTTGGGGCAATAATCTTTCAAAGGTCAATGAGTTCTTGTTATTACTACATAACAAGTTGAGGTAATCATTTTAACTAGTTTATATGTCAATTTCGATTATTATGTGCTAGTCATAGGGTTATTGCTTTGGTATTCATAGTTGTATGTACACCATAGGAATGATGTTATGCTCATAACCCAACAGTGGTATCAGAGACTATGTCGTTTTCTATTGAATATATGCAAAAGTGAACTGCCAAAGAATCAGAAAATCGAAATCTTTGTTGTCTGGCTGGTCTACTCGACGAGTCCATGTATGGACTCGACGAGCTCCATAGTGGACTCGACGAGTCGTGTGTTCTGGTGCCGGGATTTTTGATTTTCTGGCCAAATTTTGATTAAGATAATTACCAAAACTCGTTTTACTTACCAAAATTTGATTTTTTTAAGATTTGTATGGATATCCTTATCAAAATTGGTGGATTTGGTTAAATATGGATAATATAGGATTATTTTGATTCAAATATTTAACCTAGTAAGTTTGAAAAGTTTCAAATTACACCCTTTAGGTTTATAGTTTAAATTTAAACTTAAAATTTTTAGTTTTTGAAATTTAAATAGTTAAACCCTAATATTTTGAAAGGTTACAAAATTTTTCCTCAAGTTTTGGAATTTAAAATTTAATTAAAAGGTATTAATTTTGAAATATTAAATTCTAAAACCCTAGTGTTTTTGAAAAGTTCAAATTACACCCTTATGAATTTTATTAAATTAATTAAGAGTTTAATTAAAAGAGAGAATTAATAAATCCATAATAATATGGTTTAAGATAAATCAAATTAAAAGTTTAATTTGTTAATAGATTAAACCACTTAGTATTTTAAAAGTGTAAAATACAACCTTATATTGTATAAAAATAAAATTCTAGTATTATATATATATATATATATATATATATATATATATATATATATATATATATATATATATATAAGTAAATGACAGTCTTACCGTTAGTAGGTCTCATTCATGAAGCTGGACTATAAGGGGTGTTTAAGGAAGCGGCATGTAAAATGACCACCATTGGGTATCCACTCTTACCCACCGCACCCTTGACTAGTGGAGGGTTGTTAGCCGAACAGGTAGGATATGACATAACCTTCCATTATAAGTATAATGAAATACGAAGTAACTAAACACTTTTATAAATTCCCAAATCTTAGTTACTTTAGGAAAAATGTGAATTTCGTGCTAACCCATGAAATTTCACATTGCACCTTGTTGGTCGTTAGTGGAGCGTGTGTGGTTAATCGGCACACTAATATGGGACCAATGAAGGATGTCAATGGGCAGCTCGTAGATTCTCATAGATCAATGGAGCGTGTGTGGCTAACCGGCACATTTATTAGGTGCTATACGTCTTCGAGAGTACCAAGCTAATTTGTATGGTTATTCACACCTTGTTTGTGATCCTCGGTATCCCAGTCACAAACTTGAAAGGAATAATCGAGATTAAACATGCCATTGAAAAGTTCAATGAATCTCAAAAGATCTAGGAGTTTCAATTCATTTAAAACCAAATTTTCATTTTCGTTTTTCATGATGGAAATTAGTAAATCATAATTTACCTACCTTCAAATATTATGCAACTGGATTACGGCATCCCTCTTCCGAGTTATAGAATATTGTGTTGGGTCCTAGCCTTAATATTTCATTTGGGTGTTATATTAAGGATTGAATCAACTAACTTGAATTTCTCCCTTTTTGTAGATGTCAAAATCTAACCACTATGGTCTTCCCGAATCCTTTGGAAAAAGCTTTCCACATGAAGATGATGTTCCACGATTGGATCGTAGAAATGGAAATCATTTTTCACTTCCTCCACCTCCTCCAATAATTCTCCCTGACCCACGTTTTCATCGACTTGAAAGGTTACTCAAGCCTTATTGGCAAGCAGACACGAAGATGGAAAGCCAATATGTGCTCAAGTCTTGGAGATGAAGTTACATATTGACAAGTTGGGAATGTTGAGTGTCAATGTCTCAAGGAAGTTGTTTGTTGACTTGGTTCTTCAATCACTTCCTGACTCATATAGTGAGTTCATTAAAGATTACTATATGATGAACCATGATGTGACCTTCATTGATCTTACTTATTTGCTTATTGTTGTTGAATCAACATTGATTTGGTGCACTGGTAAAGCAACTTTAACTGGCAGGTCAACCTACCAAACTTCCATGGATATTAACCACGGAAACATTGGAAGTTCAGAAAATTCTTCTTTTCCTAATGGAAAGGGATCAACCAAGGTTAAACCATTTGACCGGATGGTAAAGAGAAAGGCTGAATCTGAGATTGTCCAATGTTCTATTCCAAAAGAGTCTGTTTGTTTCTACTGCTAAGAGAAGGCGCATTGGATGCGAAGCTGCCGTATCTACCTGAAGGATCGCGAAGATGGGAGAGTCAAGATGTATGAGTTTGCTTTAGGTAAATCCGTTATCTAACTCTATTAAGTTCCTATTTGTAGATTCTTAATACATGATGTGACAAGACTGCATTTTGATGCTTTGTAGGATCGAAGTAAAGAAATGAAGCTTAAAGGAAAAGTAAGTTGAGTCTGATCACGAAGAAATAGATTTCGATCGCATGGTTCGAAGATCGGATTTTTGAGTTGTTGATTAAGAGTTACAATAGATTTCTTAGAAATATTTAGTAACATAATTTGTAATTGCAGTGTAAGGACAATTTTTCCGCAATTTTATAAGTAAAATAAATTTGATTTTTTTCTTATTTATATATATACTAGACGAATGTCTGCGCGTTACGAATAAACACCTATATAATTGAAGTCTTTACAAATCGATGTTTTTTTAAAATATAACAATAATGTTGTTGTTAAATTTGATATAATAATTTGTATACTAAATTGATATAATATATTGATTATTTTGAATTATATGATAATATATACATCTATTATAACTGTATTATCCCAATCGTTTGAATAATTTCTACCCACGAGTTACACATGAATAAAATTAAATATAATATATATTTTAATGTTATTTATAGTTATTGATATTGTTAATAAAGTTTCTAAAATTTATTTGCGTAATATTTTAATTTCTATCATTATAATTATTTAAAACATACACATTGTTTTTTAATTTTAAAGGTAAAAATATAATCATTTATATATAGTTATTTTTAACTATTGTTAATGTAAGTTATTTTAACCTACTTATTTGAAAACTTTTAATGATTATAAAAATATCTTATTTAAAACATGAAACATTGTTTTTTGATTTTAAAGGTAAAATATAATCATTTATATATAGTTATTTTTAACTATTGTTATTGTAAGTTATTTTAAGTTACTTATTTGAAAACTTTTAATGATTATAAAAATATCTTTAGGAAATATTTTAGTTAAAAAGAGATTACAATTTAGTTTTTGCATTTATCACTTCAATTTATCACCTTTAACTATTTACAAACTATTCTTTGGTTTTTTTAAGTGGAACTGAAATTTATATTTAAGTTGACATTGTAATGTTATATTTAAATTAACAATTTAAGTATTTTGTCTAAACTTTTCAAAGTTGTAGCTTTAAACTGATAATAGTTTACATAGAACAATATTTTAATTCTAATAAATTGAGTATAATATGTTAAAAGTTACAGACATAACTTTATAAGTAGAAGTAAATATGTTATTTTAAAATTGAAATTTAGTTTATTTATGATTATACTTTAGGTTTGATATTTATTTAACCTTATTAACCAACTTATAATCATTATTAGAAAGACACAACAGTTTATTACTTTTAACTATTTACAATATTTTTTGGGTTGTTTAAGGTAAACTAAAACTTATATTTAAATTGGCCCTGTAATATTATATTTAAATTAATAATTTAACTATTTTATACAAATTATTCCAAAATTGTATATTTAAAATGATAATTGTTTACATCCAACAATATATTAAAACAAATAAATTAAGTGTAATATGTTAAAAGTTAAAAAAATAACTTTATAAGTAGAAATAAATACATTATTTTAATATTGAAATTTAGTTTATATATGATTACACTTTAGGTTTGATATTTATTTAACCTTATTAACCAACTTATAACTATTATTAAAAAGAAATTGAAAAGTCTTGAGAGTTTCAAATGAATGTGGTGAAAGGAAAAATGCATGGGAGTTTCAAATGCACGATGTCCAAGGGAAAATGTTAGCTTTATAAGATATATACATATAGATAGATCCTTGCAATGACTTTTATGAAAATTGATGTTTGTATGTTTCTATTGTTAGCAATATTGAAAATAGATGTGATTGTTAGTTATGTTATTCGTGGTAGTGTCAGAAATTTACCAAATAAGGAATGATTTTTATCACCCAAGTTTCAATTGGACAAAAACTTGGAATCATGCAACTGTATTGCATGATGAATGAGAACCTTCGTATTTGGGAAATTAAGACTAATTCCTTGATGCACATAAGTACGTGAGTCAAGTGAAGGACTGAAGGACCTGGTACACATTGTTGTGCACTAGGTCAAGTCCACCACAAGGAACAATAAGAATATTCTTCATGATTTGCTAAAGGTTTAGTAAATATGGTTATGCTTACAAGATTAAGTGTAATTCTGAATCGTTGAAGAGGTTCAATGTAAAGCAGAACGAATAAGAAGAATCAATAAGGCACAAAGATAAAAGTTTCTCCAATCTGAAAATAATGGGAGAGTACTTAAGTATCATGTTTTTATATTAACTTAGTGATTATGAAACCATGTCACAATTGATCCTCTAAGGACACCTTAGTGTACCAGTATGGCTAAGAAGAGGAATCGGAAATTGTTGGAATGGTTAAATCGAAAGGTGAATCAAACTTCGTTCCAAAATCAATTCTTAGAGTCATACTCCAAGATTGTGCATTGAGTAACACATGTTAAGAAGGTTTATAACACGCTCATCAAATGTGGAATAGAAAATGTCTTCTTATTGTGTGAAGTTGGTAATTTGTGATGTCTTGGAGAAGATTAAGACCAACTAGGATCAATTGTGTGAAGTGTTTATCTTGATGAGAACCTGCACTAACTCTTAAATATTTGTTTGTCAATGAATTTTCCTTAACAAGAGAATCTTATATGTCAAGAGGTCAGTGGAAGTCTAAATGATCTTGAAAAGTTTCAAGAACTAATCAAGAGTAAACCTATTGTTAAACACTAGAACATGACTTAAGGTTTGCAACCTATCGTGTTGACACATTCTTGTTTTTGTGCCATTCCAGTTGAGTTGACTATGCATGTGAGTTATATGAGTTCTCAATTGAATGTATAAAGGCAAAACACCTTAATCAATGAAAGTTTATTGATCTGTATGGGTGAGTTGCTTAACTACTTGGAAGACATGTTAGGCCCTTGTGTTGCCAGATGGAAAGAAATAAAGATTGAACAAGTTCAGTCCATATGAGTTTGGATTTGTCACAAACATTGTCTTGTGATAATGGTTATGACAAATTCACATGGATAGGAATCCATACACCATAAAATCTAAGTGATAAGGCTTCTCTCCGCTTCATGAAAATGATTGTGAGGAAACAATTTCACTAGGAAGATTTTAAGGAGATAGCGAGTGTGTAAATTGCATTCTCAAATTCGATTATGCTTACGACATCCTTTTTCATAGTTCGAATTGTGAGATTTGGCGATTAGTTTAACATTTAAGACTTATTGTTGTAAGTTCTGAAATTGTTAGGCACACATATGAGCTTTCTAATAAAAGGTGTATGTTCTAGATAAAGTCTTATCGAAGCATCACGTATCAGAAATATGAACTTTGGTAAGAAATTCAATAAGTATTGATTTCTAGAAGTCCAGTTGTTTTCTGAGTACATGTCAAAGCTAGTGGGAGCATAAGTGTTATGTTGGTAAAGATATAATTATCATGTTAATGGGAGAATGAGTATTATTTTGCGAGTTAGCAATATTAATTATAGAAAACAAAAGTTTCATTTTGCAAAGTTGCAGAGGTTGAAAAGTTGTTTTGCTATAATTAAGGGAGAGAAATTTATAGTTCATTTCAAATCTACAAGCTTAGATCGATTAATTTTAATTAAATTTAGTCAAAGGACATATATGAATGTTATGTTGAAAAGATTCAACATAATGGAATTCTATATATAGCAATATTATAGTGAGAGACTGGTAAAGTATCATGTCTTTATTTAAGACATTATCCATCGTATCTCATACGCTTCGGGTATAGGATCAATTGCATATGCTGTAATATTCAATTGTTCTGTCTATTCCAAATGCCTAGGGCATTAAGAGGGAAAATAACAAGAATAGGATATGACTAAAGTAAGTTAAAAAACTGTCAATTACAATCTAAGGTTCGCCAAGGATTGGTCACTTGTGGCCAGTTGGAAGTATAGAAATGGATGGACCATATTGAAATTATTATGAGTAGATAGGATTCTATTTAGAATGTGTTATCATATTTAAAATATGGAAATGTTTCCATAATGGGAGTTAGATATTAAGAGTTTATGTAGATTAGAAACTTTTATGCAAGAAGGATGTTCAAAGGAATGTACTTTGAATTTGAGACTTCATGTTTATGGAGTTGTCTTGTAACAATTTCCAATAGAGCACTTTGTAATATCATTGGCAAAGTCTTGGTGACTTTGGTGCTACATCATTACAAAAGCATCATTGCGTAAAATGTTAGAATCTATCACATAGCAAGAATTTGGTATTCTTAAACTTATGATAAGGATTGGGAATTGTGAAATGGGCATCATTGGAAATGTGTTCAATTGATCTATTTCACAAAGTAAGAACCATAGGTAAACATAGTGTGCATGTTTGGAGCATGTCATGACTATTGTTACAATTCAAGTATTAAGTTGATTACTTGAAACATTATACAATGAATAATATGTAATCAATATGGTGATTAAATAAAAGGTGTTTTATTTATACTCAAAGTGTTGAGGCCATATTGGATTCAATTATTCTTGTGTTTCACTTCGCATGTTTTGACTTCCAGAATAAGTAGGTTATTCAAACATCCACAGTCAATCATACTTTTGAAGTAGGTAATTAGGTAAGACTGTGATGAATCCGACTATAGATTGTCTAAAGCGTTTAGACATAGCAAAAGTATGTTGCAATGTTCATGAATGCTCCTGAAATAAGATTTGAGTATTGGATTAAACTCACGCTCACGTGAATCACTTCATGGATTTTATCACGAGTGATTGTGAGACGATAATATATTATATTCTTGAAACGTAGACATATAGTTTCTGTTTACAAGTCGGTTGCTCATTGATAATACGTAAACGCACCAGTAACTTGGTGTTATAAAACATATTGTTGTGTGTGATTTGATGAGTAAATAGAGCAAACATATGAGTCGAAGTTTATATGTTCCTTTTACCCAATGTGGGATAAAAGCGATATATGTGGGCCCCTCGATGATTTAGTGATGACACCCTAAGAGCTTGGCCAATCCTGGACTAAGTTGATGTGTTCAACTGTAGTCTGTTGTCAGTCGTCATAAATTGGAAATCAGGAAACAGCACATAGACAAAGAGAATGATTATAATCTATGTCTTATGTCTATATGATATCTAGAATCGAGGAATATAAGATCCTTTATCTTAAGGATGCGTTGCTGATAAGATCAGAGTTCGACAACGGCTTTTGAAAGCTACGATTGCTAATCAGATTCTGAAGTCGTACGCAATAATAGTTATTAGACTTATCCAAGTGGGAGACTGTTGGCTTAGGTATCTAAGCCCATAACTATGTATGTACTTTATTTGATTATGAGCATGGTCCTTTTGGGTTGCCTTCACTCAGGCAACTTGATAGGATCACAAGAGGAGAGAGAGTAGAATTTATTATATGAATAATAAATTCATACTCAAAATGGTTTTATTAATATATTATAAGATTAATAAATTATTTGAAAATCATATGATTTAATTAGTATTGATCAGAAATTAATTTGGAATTAATTTAGTGGTCAAAAGAGACTGATTAAATAATTGAGGGGTTGTTATTCAAATCATTGATAGCTGCATAAATGGGCTGATGGACTCCGTAGAGTGGAGTGGGCGAATTTCTATAAGGAAGCCTTACAGAATTCATCCATGGGCTCTAAAAAAAAGGAGTTCATGTGCTACTTGTTGCCTAAGTCGGGTATTAGGGTTTCCACCGGAAAACCCTAGCAACCACAGCTATATAAAGAACCTTCTACTAAGGATTTTCGGCCACTAAGTCTTTCAAAATAGAGCCCTAGCCGATTTCTTCCCCTCTCCTATGTCATCTTGTTGCGAGAGTGTTTGTGACTCCATTAATGGTGCAACACTTGGGGAACTAAGCTTTAAAAGGTCAAGGAGTTCTTGTTATTACTATATAACAAGTTGAGGTAATTATTCTGACTAGTTTATATGTCAATTTCGAATGTTATGTGCTAGTCATAGGGTTATTAGTTTAGTATTCATAGTTGTATGTTAAAATTAGAAAAACCTAGATCCAAGCAATTATGGTTACATGTACACCATAGGAATGATGTTATGCTCATAACCCAACAATAACGTCATACAAGGTGTATGGAAATACAACATACAAATGACCTTTAGTGTGTAAGGTCGTAATAAGTATAAATGAACTATACTAACTTCCATATCACCAACCGCTAATAATCATACGAAAAATTATTAGGGCAACCAACTTTTATGACACTTTCTCTAAGAATAAGAGTTAGTGTATTAGTATAAATTTTAACATGGTCATAAAAACATGTGCACACACACACACACACACACACACATATATATATATATATATATATATATACACACACACACATATACATACACATAACTAACCATCCTTGTTTTATTATATAAGAAAAATAAACCCATTAAAATAATGCAAAAGGATTACAAGACAACATCATGGTGTTTCCTTACACCTTTTAAATAAAATAATCACCCCCCCCCCCTAACTTTTTCCCTATAAACACCCCCATCATCTTCACTCATTCTCTTCATAACTCAAAGACAAATTAAGGAAACACTCACTTTTCTCTCATTCTTCTTCTTGGCCAAAAGTTGCGCCACCAGCACCATCACTCTCCAATTTCTTCATTTTAAGCTCAGTCTCTTGATCACACAACACTTACAACTCAAGATCTTGGAAGGAAAGCTCAAGAACACCAGGATCCAAGCCAAGGATCACAATCTTGAAGTTCGTTTAACCTTTGGACGATAACACAACATGTGAGTTCAACCCCCTTTTCTAATAGTTTTACTCATTTTACACTTTCGGAGGAGGTTACATACCATGCTAACAAACTACATTGTGGTCAATGACTTTATATATATATATATATATATATATATATATATATATATATATATATATATTCATATTTTCAAATGTAGTACCCAAGTTTTACTCTCTTATAAGCATGTTAGATAAGATTTCTAAGTCTAGATCTAATATATGTTGGATAAAACTTTTAACCTTTGGGTAATACTACATCATACATGTTTATGTCCTAGTAATGAATATATGTACATATATTTGTATTTTCAAAGGAAGTACACAAGTTTTGTTCCTTCATATTCATAAGTTTCTAAGTATAGACCTATTACGCGACAGATAATACTATTATAGAGTGGATAACTGCAAACTGACATTTTACCAAAAATCTAGATTTAAAATATTAAAACTTTGTGTTTGTACATTAGATAAAATGATTACCCCTTGGATAATACTATTATCCATTGACTAATACTATTACATACTGGGTAACCCACATACATTTTGTAACACCCAAAATCAGAAAGTCTAATAAAGGAAAGAAACCCTAAGTCAAAGGGGTCAACTCGTCGAGTCCGAGTGGGACCCGGATCGAGGAGTAAGTGACCGACTCGGCGAGTCCGCTCTGAAGAGAGAAACCCTAATCCCGAGGGTTGTACCCTATATAAGGGATGTTATGTCCCTTCCTCATCCTCTATATCATCCCTGAGAACCTGTAAATCCTATTTTTCATGTGAGCTTCCATCATTTGAGAGGAAATAGCTTTGGAGGAAGGAATCTTTGAAAGCAACTTGAATATCAAGAGGGTTGCTTCAAAGGAGAGGTGTAGATCCGAGAACTATTTCAGTTTGTGCTCATCTTGGAGGTAATTAGTTGTTATCTCCCCTCCTTTGCATCTAGATCTATCTTGGTTATGAGTTTTGGGGCTTTTATGCCATGTCCTTGAATCATTTCGAGTTAGAGCCCAAATATGAAGTTGCTACTTCAGATCCAAGTGTATTCTGGCCTAGAAAATCATAAAGCATTAGTCTTTGGGTTGGTTGTTAAGCCTCTTTGTCTTAAACCCTTGTTTGTAGTGTTTTAAGCCTTGATCTCCTTAGTTATACATAAAGTTTGCAACTTTACATGGGGAATGGACTTTGGAAGTATGGATCTATGATTAGGAGCCCCTGCATGGCTCGAAAAGCCATTGAATGGATTAAGAACTGAAGCGACTCGACGAGTCACATGGGTGGACTCAACAAGTTGGATGAAGTTAGGCCGCAACTCGACGAGATGGAAGAACAACTCAGCGGGTCCGTTGAAGATTGCTTTGGACTCGGCGAGTCAGGTCGCGAAACCCCAAACCCTTCGAGTTAAGACTTGGATCAGTGAGTTGAGTGGGGACTCAGTGAGTTGGACAGGTCAGGACTTGGAAATCAGTAGACTCAGCGAGTCGAGTCGTGAATGAATGGATTCTGAGCTAATGAACTCGGCAAGTCAGTAGGCAGACTAGGCGAGTAGGGTTGACCTGGAAGGTTGACTTTGACCAGACATAGTTGACTTTTGGAGATCAGTTAAGCTAAGTGATATATCTTTTGATATTGGTAACTCAGGGAACTAGTGGAGCAGCGGTTCAGGAAATTGTCGGTCAGCATCCACAGGGGTTACCAGCAAGTTCAGCAGTACCAGGTGAGTTTCCTTCCAGTAGGAATGGTTCTAAGGCCACAATGTCGGCCCGTTTAGCTTGCAGTAGTTTCCGGACTTCGGTCGGATGTAGTAGTTAGTGTGTTTGATGCCTTTGTGGCTCAGAAGGATTTATGTGTTATGTGTTCCGGGCTACGACCCGATGCAGTATGCAGTATATATTTGTTCATGCTAGTTGATATGTTTATGTTATGTTATGTTCTGTTAGTTCCGGACTTTGGTCCCATGCAGGGGACAAGGTCCCAGTCAGTTTCTGGACTTCGGTCTGATGCAGGGGGCAAGGCCCCAGTTAGTCCGTACTTCGGTTCGATGCAGGGCACAAGGTACCATTCAGTTTTCGGACTTTGGTCCGATGCAGGGGGAAAGGCCCCACTTAGTCCGTACTTTGGTCCGATGCAGGGGACAAGGTCCCAGTTAGTTTCCGGACCTCGGTCCGATGCAGTGGGAAAGGCCCAGTATGTGCTTTATATGTTATTGTATGGTATGTGGTAGTTTGGAGGAGCTCACTAAGCTTCGTGCTTACGGTTTCGGTCTTTGGTTTCAGGTACTCGGTTTTCAAAGGACGAGCTCGGAGAGATTGCAGTGCACACACCATAGTCAGCTAGCCTGGGAATGTTTACTCTGATAATATGATTATGTTTTGGATTAATACTCGGAAATTATGTTATGACTTATGATGCGGTTTTTAAAAATATGGTTTTAGTAATGTTTTAAAAGAAGTTTTTAGTCATGATTTTTGGGACGTTACAAGTTGGTATCAGAGCCTTGGTTTGAGGGATTCGGACATACTTGAGAGTGTGTCTGGACTCAAACTAAGGAAATGGTAAAAGGTTCTCAAAAGAAAAACATTTTCGAAAGGAATTTTTGGTAAAAAGGAGTTTAAGAAAAGAAAAGAGTTTTAGAAAAAGCGAAAAGAATATTTAGAAAGAAAATAACTTGAAAAGAGACAAAGGGTGTGGTGCAAGCAATCAGCCAAGCTCAAGTAAGAACTCCCAAATTACCCATACAAGTTTATGATTATCAGTTTTAGTTTCTGTTTTAGTTCCAGTTTCAGTTTCAGTAGAACAGCATGCTAGTATAGGACTAAGGATCTAGGAGGATGCCTTATGTGCCTGCTTATGTGTTTCAGCCTTATGAGAATTGCATGCTAGTATTGAGTAAACAACAGTAGGATAGCCTATTTAGGTTATGCCTGATAGTATGAGTTCAACATTGTATGCTAGTACAATTTCTTGATTATGAGAATAGTCTGCATGAGTATGTTTCCTTTATCCGAATGCTGCTTGCTTTGTGCTTAGTGGGACTCTGAGAGATGGGAGTTAGCCATTAGGTGAATACATCATGTCACATGTGGTCAGGATTGGATAAACTCAGAGTGTCGGATTTGACCCTATTGCGCATCTCTCATTTGAGTCTAACCGTTGTAGGGATGAGTCTTGTACTCGAAGGATTATCCGAGCTTCATTGCATGTGATGGTATTCAGGAGGTGGCTAATTGGCATTACGAGGAGGCTTTCAGCAGCTGAGGACTGTTTGGGTGGAGTCAAAGGTTCCCTAGGACAAGCCTAGGGTGTGAGTAGCAAAGATTTGCAGTAGAGAAAAGGGGCTTGGTGGAGTTGAGGTAACTCTTGAAGAAAGTACGGATAGATGTGGAAGGTAGTATGGGCCCGTACTACTGAAAGCAGAGGATCCGTACTCGATTCAAGAGGGGCCGAGGCAAAACCAGGGAACTAGTAAAGTGTGTGAAAGATCCCTTAGCAGCAGTATGTATATTGATCAGTTTTGTGATGTGTTTCCAGCATGGTGACTTTGCGCAAGATATCAGTTGGCAGTTTAGGTGCCGGGGAGGGATCTGGCTTAGGCTCTAGAGCCGGACAGTTTGATGATCAGATGAGAGATTTCATTTCTGCAGAGATTATGTGCAACATCATTGATCAGTCTCCCGTGATATTTGGTTGAAGAGGCCTTTAGATCAATCGAAATATCAAACAATGACTACAAATAAGAACAAGAGAGATTCACGAAGAAAAACTTTCACTAAGAAAGATAATCTCACAAAGAGATTATCGTGTGCACAAAGCGACGATTAGGGTTTGTGAAAGGCGTGGCCATTCACAAACCTATACAAAACAATATATACTGCTATTCTAGATAATCCCTACAATTCAGGGATACGCTAGCTAATAAATCAAGATAACTAAGGAAACAGGATAAATACAAGATTTGTTACAATGTACTGAATAGACTAAACTATTACAAACTGAACTGCTGACGTGCTGGTGCTGACGCTGAGACATATGCTGACGCTGAGTCTGTTTCAAACATTATCATATTTCAAGGCTTGACCTTACAATCTCCCCCAATATGATGATGTTCAAAACAAACTAAATTAAGACACCCTTGGAAAGGAATTCTTCATACTCAGCTTCAGCTTCAATTTTAACTGGCCAGTAAGGACTGTCCAGCAACTCCTGTCTTCTGTTCAGCAGCTCCATTGCGATAAGAATGTGAAATTCTCCTGATAGATCTTGATGACTCATGCACATTTGCCTTAAGCCAACAAGGTGAGTGGTTGGAGCTTTTGGAATCTCAATAGTGCGCTGAAAGCACATCCTCCTGTTTTTATCAAGGTAGTACATCCCGTGTTCAGGAGCTGAGATGAATTGATGCTGAACCGGATCAACACCGAGAGGAAGAGAATTATTAATCACACCAGCACCGAAGTCTAGAACCAATACATCTTCACCATCAACATGAAACTTGGTCCTTCGAGGTCTAGGAACTGACGACCTTTGGCCTGGATGCTGAGGTCGTTCTTTAGGAACAAGATCCAGACGCTGAACCTTTTTGATCAGCAGATGAAGAGCACAAGTCAGTTCGGAAGACTGAGCTGACGTTTGCTTGGATGCTAGATCGAGCAGTTCCATCCATTCCGAATACCCATATCTGATCAGCTCATCCCTTTTGACAACTTCAGTATAAGAATGCTGAGAACCTTGACGAGTGATCAGCAACGTAAGGATTTTCTCGCTTCGAGGTTTAGAAGTTTTGACTTTGATGATCTTGTCTCCACACATTCGTCGATTAAAAACATCTTCAAATCTCTTTCGATCAATCCGGTCAAGAACACTGTCAGCCTTAGGCTTACTAGAGCCAGTAGGAGGTTGAGAAGGCTGAGCCTTGGACTGAAATTCCAGGAACTTCTGCATCTGAGCTTCAAACGATCCCTTGGCCTGAAGTTTGTGCTGAATAAGAGATTCATCAGCTTGAGCAATGTTCTTTAGAAGCTGAGCTCGATTGGCTTCATCAAGAATTTGCTTGACTTGTTCAGGGGACATGTTCCATTCAGTGGCAAGGTTTGAAATACTGACAATGGACTTGGGTTTCTTCACAGACGAAGAATTATCAGTTTGAGAATGATCCAAGTCAGTATCTGCTGCCTTCCGCTTTCGAGACAGTGGATGAGATTCTTCACTTGCAACGTCCGAATCCTCTCCTTGGACCGGAATGATTGGATCAGCAACAGGATCGGCTAAAATCGGATGCGATTCTTCAAGGTCATCTGAGCTTTCTTGCTGAACTGGATTGAGAGGATCAATGAAGTTCATGTCACGAATTTGACATTCGTCATCAGGTTCATCATGCTCTTCATCATGCTCACAATCTTCAAACAACTTTTCAGTAGCTGCTGGACTATTATGCCCCGCAGAATCAGATTCACGAACGGGAAACGGATTGGAAGATTCATGCTGAAAGATAGTGTTGTCAGCAGCAGGTTCAGTGTCATTCTCATTTGGTTCACCATCAGCATTTGGTTCACCATCAGCATGATCATCAGCATCAGCATCTTCATCAGTATCTCCCCCTTTTTGAGCATCATCAAGGTTGGGACCAGCGGGAGGAGTAAGTAGGAGAACCTCCTTGATTTGTAGAACATCAGCCTCAATGCGAAGCAGACGCTGACTCATGTCCCGAGTTAGTGACAGTAGTTCAGAAAATGCTGAAGCGGGAATTTGAACCATTGAGGTACCTGGGACAATTGGAGAGCTAGGAGGCATCCTTGGAGAGAAATGGTGAGCTGTTGGTGACGGATGCTCCCCCTGAGACTGATGCTCCCCCTGTGAGGGATGCTCCCCCTGAGGCATCGAATCCTGTGGTGCTGAGGAGGCTTTACCAGAGTCCGAGATGATGTGATGAGACAGATGAGGGGAGAAATGATCGCCATCAGGATGCTCCACCTCTTGATCAGCATGATCCATATGATGACCATCAGCACCTCCTTCATCAGTGTCAGCGGTGAGAGAAGGCACAGTATATGGATTGGCAATCCATTCTCTCATCCGATCGGAGATTCCAATGTCGGTATCTAAAGGATCATCCTGATACATACGAACTGACATTTGGGGACATTGGATTGGATTCCCAGAGTGAGAAAAGTAGTCAGCAGCGAAGAACTTGTCGAATACCAGGGCAATCCAGCGTGGAAAGGGAACATGATCAGCACGTACATTTGCACGTAGAAGCTGAACAAGCTGATCAAAGAAAAGTGCCCCATAATCCAGCCTTTTGTTGAGAAGAAGGGAGCAGACAACTTGTTGCTCATAATTGCTCAGTTGGTCACCACTACGAGACTTGTGACCCACACACTTGCATAGAGCTCCAGTGAAAAACTTCCAGCCTGGGGTCATGCACTGACGCAAAATAAGAGCTGATCAAGTACTAGCCTTTGAGTGATCATAGCCCAGTTGATCAAACATGTGTTTACATCTTTCAATAGATGGAGGTTCAGAGAAGGGTTCGAAGATTGGTAACCTTAAAGCAGCACTGAGAAGTTCTGCGGTGATGAAGACAGAGTGTCTTCCATGGCCAATGGTTCCGGTGATGGCGTTGTTTTCTTCATTAACGGTTGCAGTGTAGTAGAACTCACATACTTGTTCTGGGAAGAACTCGGATGGTACATCGCTGATTGCATATCGAAGACGACAAGAAGCCAAGAAATTTACGAAATCATCGAGTCCAAGACCTCGATGAACCTCTGGAATGTCGGGGTTGAAGACTACATTGGTGGCCTTGATGTGAATGGGAAGAGGAGGTGAGTTTGGGGCAGGAATGACCCTTCGAGAAGTTGAGGAGTATGTGAACAGAGATGCCGCCATTTGAGAGTATTTTAGAATTCTAGGGTTTTGAGAGAGGTTCAAGGATTTTGTGAAGAAAAGATAAACCAAAGGAGAGAGAGGTTTAAATATGGAATGAAAAGGGTTTTAAAAGGTAATGATTATCTTGATTAAAAAGATGATGATTGTCTTCATTAATAAGAACGGCGCATCGTAACAACCTGTCAGAGTGTAAAGTAGTCGTTGGATAAAAGAGCCGTTGACTGAAGGTGAAGCGTCAATCAGTGTTTGCGGAGGCGCTGAGCTCAGTGTCACAAATGTTACATGCTGAAAATATTTCTCTGTCAATTCAAAGTACAGCTTGCTTATTCAGGGCTAGCAAGGTGATTGGTGCGTGTGATAGATACTAGTTACATTATCTAACCATCGGCACAGAGTGTTGTGACTTCATCAGTGAGTGGTTTATCTTAATGAATCATTAGACACTGAATAATAGGAGGGTAAAGAATGGATTGTTGCGTGTAATAAACCTTGGTGTTTAGGTCTAACCATCGGCAAAGATTTTTAGACTCTCATTAGCGTGTGTTTTGGCACACTGAATCACAGAATCAGTGTAAGATTGGTAAGAAGGGGTAGTTGCGTGTGATAGATCTTGGTGTTTTGATCTAACCATCGGCAAAGATTTTAGATTCTCATCAGTGTGTGTTTTGGCACACTGAATCACAGAGTCAGTGTTAGATTGGTGAGAGGGGGTAGTTGCGTGTGATAGATCTTGGTGTTTTGATCTAACCATCGGCAAAGAGTTTCAAGTCGTTATCAGTGTATGGTTTAATACAGTGAATCATTCAACTTTTATTTAGAAGACTTGAAGAAGAGAAGGATAAGAAATCAAACCAAAGTGCTCAGTAGCAAATATCATCAGTATGTTATCATCAGCTTATAAGACAAAATCAAACATTAGCACAATTAAACATCAAAATTAATTACAAGCAAATCATTCCCAGCTCTCCAATAATGTAAGCAGTTGATTGAGAATCCAGTGCCTTTGTGAAGATATCAGCAAGTTGCTCCGAAGTCTTGACATGTTCAAGAACAACTTTTCCTTTTTCAACATTATCTCTGATGAAGTGATGTCTGATCTCGATATGCTTTGTCTTTGAGTGCTGAACAGGATTTTGTGTGATCTGAATGGCACTGGTGTTGTCACAATAGATGGGAGTCTTTGAGAACTTGAACCCATAGTCGAGAAGCTGATTTTGAATCCATAAGAGCTGAGCACAACATCTCCCAGCGGCAACATACTCAGCCTCTGTAGTTGAGATGGCAACAGATGTTTGCTTCTTGCTAGACCAGCTGATGAGACGGTTGCCAAGGAAGTGACATCCACCAGATGTACTCTTTTTGTCTAAATTGCATCCTGCATAATCTGAGTCAGTGTATCCATAAAGTTCAAATGCTGAGTCGCGAGGATACCACAGTGCAAGGTTTTGAGTTCCCTTTAAGTATCGAAAAATACGTTTGACGGCCATGAGGTGAGATTCTTTGGGATTAGCTTGGAATCGAGCATAGAGAATGGTTCCAAACATGATATCAGGACGACTTGCTGTGAGATACAAGAGGGATCCAATCATTCCTCGATACAGAGAGTGATTGACATCAGTTCCAGTTGGATCAGCGTGTATTTTATCAGTCTTAGATACCGGGGTAGATGCTGGTTTGCAGTCACTGAGAGAATACTTAACAAGCAGGTCAGAGATATATTTACTTTGGCAAATGGAAATACCTGTTTTTTGTTGCTGAACCTCAAGACCTAAGAAAAAGGTCATCTTTCCCATCATGCTCATTTCGAACCTTTGAGACATGATCTCAGCAAATTCCTTGCTCAGTGTCTCATTTGGAAAGCCAAAAATAATGTCATCGACATAAATTTGAACAAGAACCATATTTGAGCCTTTGCTTTTGATGAAGAGAGTGTTGTCGATTGCTCCTCGTCTGTATCCATTTTCAAGCAGATACGATGTCAGCGTCTCATACCAAGCCCTAGGGGCTTGCTTCAGTCCATAAACAGCTTTTTCTAACCGGTACACGTAATCAGGATGATCTTTGTCTACAAAGCCTGGGGGCTGATTTAGGAAAACTTCTTCTTCTAACACACCATGAAGGAATGCTGTTTTCACATCCATCTGATAGACAATGAAGTTCATGTAGGATGCGTATGCGAGAAACAGTCTGATAGCTTCAATGCGAGCAATTGGGGAAAAAGTTTCCCCATAGTCGATGGATTCAATTTGAGTAAACCCTTGAGCCACAAGCCTTGCCTTGTTTCGAGTAATGATTCCATCTTTATCAACCTTGTTACGATAGACCCAGCAAGTTCCAGTGATAGTCTTTCCAGATGGTCTTGGGACAAGAGTACAGACTTTGTGCCTTTCAAACTCATTCAGTTCTTCTTGCATGGCCTTGATCCAATCAGCATCTTGAAGAGTTGTGTGTACCTTATCAGGTAAGATCATTGAAACAAAGTTAACATACATGCAAAAGTTATTAAGTACACTAGATCTGGTTCGGACACCATCATGAATATTCCCTATAATTCGATCAACAGGATGATCCCGATGTACAATGACTGATGTTGATTCCGGAGGGATGGACACTGACACATTATCAGTTTCAGGAGAATCTTCAGCTTCAAGGGTTTCATCAGCACCTAATGAATCATCTGTTGATGTGGCTGCAATATCTTGATTCAAGGAACATGGAACTGGAATGATAGGATCAGAGGAATCAATCTTATCTTCAGCAGAAGGAGCTTCATCGAATGGACAAGAGAGAAGCTCTTGAAAGATAGAAGGAGAATGAGTGACTTTTTCATCAGTGTATGATTCCTCATCAAACTTCACATGAATGGATTCTTCAACACATTGCCTGTTCACATGAAAAACACGAAAAGCCTTTGAAATAGATGAGTACCCAACAAAAATGCCTTTGTCAGCTTTAGGTTCAAACTTGGATCTTGGGTCACGCTGATTTAGAATATAACAAATGCATCCGAACACACGCAAAAAGGATACATCTGGTTTTCGATCTTTCAGCATTTCATATGGAGTCTTCTTGTCAATCCTGTGAATTAGAGATCGATTCTGAGTAAAACATGCAGTATTGACAGCTTCAGCCCAAAACGACATGGGAAGACCAGCATGAATTATCAAGGTTCTTCCTGCCTCAATCAGTGTTCTATTTCTTCGTTCAGCAACACCATTTTGCTGCGGAGTATGAGGAGCCGAGAAGTTTTGTCCAATTCCTTTATGATCACAAAATTCTTCAAGAGTTGAGTTTCGGAACTCAGTACCATGATCACTTCTCAGTTGCTTGACTTTAAGACCTGTCAGTGTCTCATTTTTACGAATCAGTGAGATAATTTCCTATGCAGCATGACTTTTCTTCTTTAAGAAAACTACCCAAGTAAATCGAGTGAACTCATCAACGACCACTAGAGTATACTTATTTCCACCTAGTGAACGAACAGGAATAGGTCCAAACAAATCCATGTGGAGTAGATGGAGAGGGACTGATATACTGGTACATGACTTGGGTTTGAAAGAGGACTTGGTTTGTTTTCCTTGTTCACAAGCTGAACACATCTTGTCTTTCACAACGCTAAATTTTGGGAGCCCTCTAACAAGGTCTTGATTGGATATCTTAGATAGATTCTTGAAGTTCAGATGAGAAAACCTTTTGTGCCAAATCCAGCTAAGATTCGTCTGAGACTTTGTAAAGAAACATTGCATCAGTGCCTTGTCACTTGAGAACATGTCAAGAACATATATATCATCTTTTCTACTTGCTGAGAGTACGATGTTCTTGTCAGTGTTTACAACTCTTCCTTCCTTCTTTGTAAAGTGAACTTCATAGTCAGCATCACACAATTGACTAATAGAAATAAGATTTTGTTTGAGACCCTTAACATATGAAACGTTTTGAAAAACCACGTTGTTGCATTTGATGTTTCCATATCCCTTAGTGAGCCCCTTTCCATTGTCTCCATAGGTAACTGCAGGACCGTTTTCTTAACATAATCTTCCAGGAGGGACTTTGATCCTGTCATATGCCTTGAGCAACCACTGTCTAAGTACCAAAGATGCTCCTGACCCTGCAGTGCTGAGAAACTAGTTAGAACACACTGACCCATTCGAAGATGGGTCATTCACAAAGTTATTTGATAATAAATTATAACACTCCTTAGGAAGACAGTTTAAAGAATTTGACTTAAGAGTCCATTTTTCATTCCTAACTTTAATATTTTCAGCTCTTGAGGATGATTTATCAAAAGAACATTCACTGATCTTGTGAGAGGAATCACCACATCTGTAACAAATTCTAGTTCCAAAGTTCTTCTTGGTGAGCAAATTTTTTGATTTAACACATTTTGATATGAAAGATTCACCAATAGAGCTTTGAGTCCTTTTGTTTATCACTGAGTCACGACTGAGATCAGTGTCAGAAAGAATTTGATCAGTGTTAGGAGATGAACTATCATAATCTGATTTTGACTTATTCACAGATGGATTGCAATTAGGGAAGTGCTTGAGTTGTTCATGAACAGCATGAAACACTCCATTAGAGATAGGAAAAGCAATAATATTCTCAGTTAGAGGGGTTGGTCTAACAAGATGTGCAGGATAAGATGTAGGATCAATTCCGGTAATTTCAACATTACACTCAGTAATACCATCAGAATTAATAGTACAATATTCATCAATTAAACTTTGATTAATAAAAGAGTTACTGACAAACTTATTTTTGAAATTGTTTTTCATCTCATTCATGGAATAGACCTCAGATTCCTTTTCTTGTGATTTAAAAAAAATTTCAGCTTCGGCAAAATTACCCCCAAAAATTTTCTCACAAGAATGTGGAATTTGAGCTGAAATAATATAATTGACATTCTTATGAGATTTTGCCCAAGTGTGAAGCACAGTTTGTTCTTTGATCAAAAGATTTTTGACATCATCAATTTCAGCAGACAAGGATGAGTTTGACAAACTAGAAATTCTAAGATTTTCCTGAGTGGACTCAATAATGCTATTTTTTATGGATATATCAGTTTCAAGAAGATCAATTTGATTTTGCAAATTTCTTATGGTTTGATTCTTCTTAGAATTAATGACACCCAAATACTCAAACATTTTGATTTTTTCATTCATTGAATAGGAAACAAAGTTTTTAACCTGGTACATTGAAGAAGAGTCAATGTTGTGCTTCCTGGAATTTTCAGCATCAAACATATCAGTGTCAAAAGTACTTTTGTCTTTATCAGGAATATCCGAGTCCTCTATTTTGACCATGAGACACTTGACTTCATCATCTGATGACTCTTCATCAGTTTTTCATTTTTCTTCTTCAGCAACAAGCACTTTATGTTCCAAGTTTTCAGCTTTCAGCTTCTCAATCAGCTTGTTGTACTTCTGCTTCCAGTATTCATCTGAGCCTTGTTTCTTTTGTTTACAGTCCTTTGCAAAATGATCAGTGCTCCCACAGTTAAAGCACTGAGCCTTCTCTTTCTTATCAGCACTATGCCTTTTATCAGCTCCTGACCCTTTTGAGAACTTTCCACCAATCTTCTTTTGGAACTTTGAGAAATTTCGACCTGATTTTTCAAAGGTCTTTACAATCAAGGTTGCACTGGCTACAACCTTTTCAAGATCATCAGTGTTAGTTTTAGATGAGTCAGTGTCTGAGTCGCTTTCAGTGTCTGAGTCTCCCACCAGCTTTTTGTTGGAGAATAAGGCAACAGAAGATTCACGTTGAGAATCCTTCATCTTTCTTTGAAGCTTGGATTCTTCATGGTATCGAAGATTTCCATAGAGAATTTGTAAGTCCATAGAGTTGATCTTTTCACTGTTTTTCAGCACATCAACATGATTCTCCCAACCTGTACCTAGAGAATCCAAAAACTTTTGCACTAGAACAGTTCTATGCTTCAACTGATCTAGTCTCCGAAGATCATTAACAAGAGTATTGAATCTGTTAAAAGTTTGAGTCAAGGTTTCACCTTTCTTAGCAAAAAAATGTTCATACCTTCGGTTAAGATCATTTATTTGAGTAGCCTTGACTTCTTCAGTTCCTTCAAAGGATTCAGTCAGCGTATCCATCATCTCTTTTGCTAAGATGCAATTTTGAACTAGCCCAAAGATGTTGTATGGCAAAGAGTAATTGATTGCGGCACGAGCACGAACATCTAGACCATGTTTTCTCTTGTCATCTGCTGTCCAGTTTTCTTTTGGAGTTTTCTTCATAGTACCATCAGGAACATTATTTTTAAGAGGCTGATACATCGGAACATAAGGACCTTTTTCAACGATGTCCAGCATGTCTTCATCAACAGACTCTAAGGCATATAGAGCCTTTATTTTCCACATAGCAAAGTTTGTTTCATCGAAAGGAGGGATTTTAGCAGAAGGATGATTTGATGAGTTTGATGAAGAAGAAGATGAAGCCATTTGTTTGATAAAAGAAACCTGCTCTGATACCAATTGAAGAGGCCTTTAGATCAATCGAAATATCAAATAATGACTACAAATAAGAACAAGAGAGATTCACGAAGAAAAACTTTCACTAAGAAAGATAATCTCACAAAGAGATTATCGTGTGCACAAAGCGACGATTAGGGTTTGTGAAAGGCGTGGCCATTCACCAACCTATACAAAACAATATATACTGTTATTCTAGATAATCCCTACAATTCAGGGATACGCTAGCTAATAAATCAAGATAACTAAGGAAACAGGATAAATACAAGATTTGTTACAATGTACTGAATAGACTAAACTATTACAAACTGAACTGCTGACGTGCTGGTGCTGACGCTGAGACATATGCTGACGCTGAGTCTGTTTCAAACATTATCATATTTCAAGGCTTGACCTTACATTGGTTCAGTTAGGGAGGCCATTATGGAGCTTTTGGACAGTTGTCTTGAGGCCTTTAGGGCCGCGATAGTTTCAGGGTAGTTTGGGGCTCGTCTAGAGCCCGATTCTTATGGAGTACTGCGATCCATCAGGGAGGGAGATCCTACTTTTAGCTCTTTCCATCAGGGGACGGGAGTGAGCGGGGCACCCTGTCTCCAGGAGAGACCTCTACATGATTGGATAGTCAAGGAGGTTGCGCGAGCCATTCGCGGGGAGCTGCCCAACATCGTTGGACGGGTCACTAGTAGGTTGACCGTGAAGCTCCAGGACCAGACAACAGTTGTTCAGGCGATGGATGGGGTCGACGAGGTAACGCATGAGCGTGAGTCGGGTAGAGAGTCGGAAAGGAAGAGGAAAACAGATGAGACTCAGGTAGCCACAGGTTCGGGCAAGAGGCCTAAGGGGTCGGATTCGAGATCGAGGGACTATCAGAGCCGCAGTCGATGCGGGACGTGTGGTAGGACGCACGAGGGTACGTGCAGGCGTAGAATTGGTGGTGATGTTGGATGTTTCATGTGCGGCCGGATTGGCCATTTTAGCAGAGATTGTATTGTTACCATCGCTCAGGGGCTTGATTAGATATGTTTCCGTTGTAGTCCGAGGGGCCACAAGAAGGCCCACTGTCTGAGTTTATATACAGCAGGGCAGGTGCCAGCTCCTGCCCCTGGGACTTCGAGAACCACCAATAGACATCAGGGTCGGGCAAGGGCACCCACGGCTCGGAGCCGAGTATTCTGGTTGATTTCAACAAGGATTCGAGCAGCACTGAATGATGGGGGTACGTATCTTTTACCTTCCTGTCAATTATTATTCATGATATTATTGTTATTGTTGCATTGATATCAACAAGCATAAGTGTTGGGGTATTATATTACCTGTTTGTGACTGAGTTTTATGCCATCTGCATACCGTGGAATTAGAATGGTAAATTGGAGGTCGTTCCCTCTAGATCAGGTTATTTCAGATGCGGTGACTGTAGCATGTATGTGTAAGATTCGGTAGTACCTCATTACTTTCGGAAGATGTCATTCGGGTATTGATCAATTATATCCTCAGTAGTGAAGATTTAAATCTTCTAGTGAAGTAGCTAGCAGATAGTAAGGAAGTGAGTTGGAGATGTTTACCCTGAACGCAAGTTCTCAAGATGCAGACACTAAAGAAAATACAGTGAAGGATTGAAGAGTGCTCAGTTAGTTAAGCAGGAATGGTTCAGATCTAGTAAGGGTTAGTTGGAGGTCCAGCAGAGGTAAACGTGGGCGGGCAGCGGATTGCCCCTTTTCATGGAAGGAAGGTTGGGGAATCCTTTCGACCAGTGAGCAGAAAGGAGTTAGCCGGATCTAAGTGGGGGAGAACCCTCCGAGTATACAAGGGTAAGAGTATGCAGATCCAGAATGAGTGTGCAGCCTCTGAGAAGAAAAGATAGTAGCAGCAATTGATGGATAGAGGAGTTCAGGATTGGGAGTTTGAGGAACCTCCCAATAGTTAGTTCATGTATTCGAGATGGTTAGTAGCTGGTTGGGAATCCAGGTTGGAGGACCGCCTGTAAGGCTCTAGTGAGTTGGAATGAGGATCTTGAGAACAGTTAGCAAGAGATGCTTCCGTGTTAGTAGTCAGTAGCAGAGACAGCACGCAGAGCATGGTAAAGCGACAGGAAAACCGAACATTTTTCAGCAGCAGTCAGATAGTAGTAGAGTGTTGTAAGTCTGCGGGGGTAGCCGTAGCATTCACTAGCAATCAGATAACAGTAGAGTGTTGTGAGTCTGCGGGGGTATCCGTAGCATTCACTAGCAGTCAGATAGTAGTAAAATGTTGTAAGTCTGCAGGGGTAGTCGTAGCATTCACTAGCAGTCAGATAGTAGTAGAGTGTTGTAAGTCTGCGGGGGTAGCCATAGAATTCACTAGCAGTCAGATAGTAGTAGAGTGTTGTAAGTCTGCGGGGGTAGCCGTAGCATTCACTAGCAGTCAGATAGTAGTAGAGTGTTGTAAGTCTGTGTGGGTAGTCGTAGCATTCACTAGCAGCCAGATACTATTAGGGAGTTATAAGTCTGTGGATGTAGCCACAGCATACGTCAGGTTAGTAGTCAGCATGAGCGCGTTGTTTGGACGCGGGGGAAACAGTAGTACCCACCAGTTCGGGTGCAGCAGTGAGGATGTGGGAATCCACGGGTTGGATTTCGAATTTTCCAAATGGTTCAGCTATGGTTAAGTCGGCGATTTATCAGTGGATTGTCACCACAGTCATGAGATCAGGGAAGCAGTGGACCACTTGGGTTCGTGTATGTGATGGGCTACCGTTAGTCTGGGAGCCATCATTTTAGTCTTGGATTTGATAATGTCAGGATTCGGCATGGACCCGGTCGGTTGGATCGGGAGGTTATTGGAGCCACAGTGTCAGGATAGCTAGTGGAAACTAGTTCTAGAGAAAGATTTCGTTCAGAAGTCGTGGGGGCGACTAAGTGAGGAGTCCTTGGACTCCACAGTTGGGTTGGAACTCGGTGTTGCAGATAACCGACGAATGCTTGGAGACTAGGAAGGTCTTGAGATATTTTGGGAAGCAGCCGTATAGCAGTTCAGTGCTTCAATCAGTTCAGTGTTTCAGGCAGTTCAGTGTTTCAGGCAATTCAGTGTTGCAGGCAGTTCAGTGTTTCGGTAGTTTAGTGTTTCGATTAGTTGCAGTGTGATGGCCAGTATTAGTATTTGTGTTGGAACGCAAGTGTCGACGGTATAGTTGGTCGATTTGAAATGGCAAGTCCCTCTCAACATGATCAGTTGAGTGTTTAGCCAAGTATAAGTGATCTGCAAGGATAATTAGGCAGGTAGCCTTTCTTTCAGGATGGAAGGCTCGAATTATTGGAAGTTGAGTAGTCAGATGAGAGATAAGCAGGCTGGTTCCAACAGCATCGATTCAGTATGAGTGGCAGAGTGGGTAGAACAGTTATAGATAGTCGAGGCATCTTCAAAAGTCGCTGAAGCGATTAGGAAGATAGGTGTAGTAACCGGTAGAAGTCCGGTAACCCAGATATGGAAACATCAGTAGGGACCAGGGTGGTCACGGTTCATCCGGAAGGCAGATGAGGGACGGCAGGGATTTTCAGTTAGTGGCAGTAATGGAAAGCAGTCTATGGTAGAATCCGACTAGTTGATTGATGGGTGTTCAATACTAAGTTATAGTAGCGAGAAGTGTCTAGTGAATACTAGCGGTAATGACCCGTATTGGGAGTAGCGGGAGTAGTGGATTCGGTGAAGGATGGGTCCTTCACAGTGTCATAGAAGTAGTTGGTTATGGGGCGTTGCCTTGGAAAGGCCAGAAATCGCGCCAGGAAAGAAAAGGGGGAAACCCCAGGGTGTTCAGCATAAGTACTCAAGGAGTATCAGGAGGTTTGTCGGTCGAGTAACTGGTGTTCCAAGAATGTTCAGGGTTAGGTTTGACCCGAGATTATTATCTGCAAGGATTAATGTTAGTCAGAATAGCCAGGCGAAAGGCCAACAAAGGTGGTCAGTGAATTATATGTCAACCAAGCAAAGTGTTGACAGCAGTTTGCAGGGCGATTGGCCGTAGAGAAACTTCGAGGACGAAGTTTAGTTTAAGTGGGGGAGAGTTGTAACACCCAAAATCAGAAAGTCCAAGAAAGGAAAGAAACCCTAAGTCAAAGGGGTCAACTCGTCGAGTCCAGGGAGGAACTTGACGAGTCCGAGCGGGACCCGGATCGAGGAGTAAGTGACCGACTCGGCGAGTCAAAGAATGGACTCGGCGAGTCCGGTCTGAAGAGAGAAACCCTAATCCCGGGGGTTGTACCCTATATAAGGGATGTTATGTCCCTTCCTCAGCCTCTATATCATCCCTGAGAACCTGTAAATCCTAGTTTTCGTGTGAGCTTCCATCATTTGAGAGGAAATAGCTTTAGAGGAGGGAATCTTTGAAAGGAACTTGAAGATCAAGAGGGTTGCTTCAAAGGAGAGGTGTAGATCCGAGAACTATTTTAGTTTGTGCTCATCTTGGAGGTAATAAGTTGTTATCTCCCCTCCTTTGCATCTAGATCTATCTTGGTTATGAGTTTTGGGGTTTTATGCCTTGTCGTTGAATCATTTCGAGTTGGAGCCCGAATCTAAAGTTGCTACTTCATATCTAAGTGTATTCTGGCCTACAAAATCATAAAGCATCAGTCTTTGGATTGGTTGTTAAGCCTCTTTGTCTTAAACCCTTGTTTGTAGTGTTTTGAGCCTTGATCTCCTTAGTTATACGTAAATTTTGCTACTTTACATGGGGAATGGACATTGGAAGTATGGATCTATGATTAGGAGCCCCTGCATGGCTCGAAAAGCCACTGAATGGATTAAGAACTGAAGCGACTCGGCGAGTCACATGGGTGGACTCGACGAGTTGGATGAAGTTAGGAAGCAACTCGACGAGTTGGAAGAACAACTCGGCGAGTCTGTTGAAGATTGCCTTGGACTCGGCGAGTCTGTTCTTGGACTCGGCGAGTCTGTTTTTGGACTCGGCGAGTCAGGTTGTGAAACCCTAAACCCTTCGAGTTAAGACTCGGATCAGTGAGTTGAGTGGGGACTCAGTGAGTTGGACAGGTCAGGACTCGGAAATCAGTAGACTCGGCGAGTCATGGTCTAACTCGGCGAGTCGAGTTGCGAATGAAAGGATTCTAAGCTAATGAGCTCGGCGAGTCAGTAGGCAGACTCGACGAGTAGGTTTGACCTGGAAGGTTAACTTTGACCAGAGTTAACATAGTTGACTTTTAGAGATCAGTTAAGCTAAGTGATATATGTTTTGATATTGGTAGCTCGGCGAACTAATGGAGCAGCAGTTCAGGAAATTGTCGGTTAGCATCCAGAGGGGTTACCAGCAAGTTCAGCAGTACCAGGTGAGTTTCCTTCTAGTAGGAACGGTTCTAAGGCCACAATGCCGGCCCGTTTAGCTTGCAGTAGTTTCCGGACTTCGGTCGGATGCAGTAGTTAGTGTGTTTGATGCCTTCGTGGCTCAAACAGGATTTATGTGTTTTGTGTTTCGGGCTATGGCCCAATGCAATATGCAGTATATGTGTGTTCATGCTAGTTGATATGTTTATGTTATGCTATGTTCTGTTAGTTCCAGACTTCGGTCCGATGCAGTTAGTCCGGACTTCGGTCCGATATAGGGGACAAGGTCCTAGTCAGTTTCCGGACTTCGGTCCGATGCAGGGGGAAGGCCCCAGTTAGTCCGGACTTTGGTCCAATGTAGGGGACAAGGTCCCAGTCAGTTTCCGGACTTCAGTCCGATGCAGGGGGCAAGGCCCCAGTTAGTCCGGACTTCGATCCGATGCAGGGGACAAGGTCCCAGTCAGTTTCCGGACCTCGGTCCGATGCTGTGGGAAAGGCCCGGTATGTGCTTTATATGTTATTGTATAGTATGTGGTAGTTTGGGGGAGCTCACTAAGCTTCGTTCTTACGGTTTCAGTCTTTGGTTTCAGTTACTCGGTTTTCAAAGGAGGAGCTTGGAGATATTGCAGTGCACACACCATAGTCAGCTAGCCTGAGAATGTTTACTCTGATAATATGATTATGTTTTGGATTAATACTCGGAAATTATGTTATGACTTATGATGCGGTTTTTATAAATACAGTTTTAGTAATGTTTTAAAAGAAATTTTTAGTCGTGATTTTTGGGACGTTACACATTTGGAACAATACACTGAACATGGAAAAAAATTTGATTTCATTTACAACCTAGAATAACGTACTTTAGACGAGTTATGTGAGACATTTCTTCAACCAATATGTTAAGTCTCGTCCTTATAATCGTTAAATCTTAAATGAGCAAGAGAGTTATGCATAGATCTATATGGCATTGACAAACTCCATCCATGGTTGCTTGCTATAACCATGACCGACTTTTCAAGGGTGACAATTGTCTTAACATTTTCACGACGTCCGAACAAGCGTTGTGGCGGGCATTTCAGTCGATAGCTCGATTATACGGACTCACAATAACATCGAATAGTAAAATTCTAGTTCAAGACATAATTATAAGTATGGTTATTTACTTATACACTACATTTATAAGTATGGTTATTTACATATACACTACGTTTATAGGTATGGTTATTTACTTATACACTTGATTTTTAGATAATAAAATCACATGACAGGCCACACTTTTTATAAGTTTAGAAGTTTTAGGAACTTTAATTTTATAAATACTTTTGGATACATACTACATGCATACATTTTTCTTTTACGCTAAAGGCGTACAAATACAAAACTTTTTACAAGGCAGAGATGCGATTTTCATATAAGGATAAACATAGATTTTTTCTACAACTAAACTCTTATGAACACACCAACTTTATGTTGACTTTTAAAACGACATGTGATCTCAGGAAACAATTAAGCTTGGATCAGTGGAGCTACTTTTGAATTCAAGATACCAAATATCATCGCTAGAATTTTGTGGGAAACTACTTCATTTGATAACATGAAAAACTTGTAATGTGTTTTGATATTACTTAACATTCGGATCATGTAACTTACCTAATCATATGATATGATGGTTATTTATGTACATGTGTTTCAATGTATTCAATTGTTGTGATAATGTGTTGTTGTTCCACCCTCGGACGTTTCCGTCATCTGGTTTGGGGGTGTGACATACATCTTGTGCTTGGATCTTTCATTTGTTCTTATTATAATTTCCTCTTGATTTATTATATGAATAGTATAGAGAAAACATTGATGGAATTCTTAAAACTTCTTAAAACTAAGGAAAATGGAAATGAATTAGTTTTCTTATCCAATTCTAGTTATCGCTTTTGAATGTTTGTAGAAAGAAGAGGGACGTTCGAATCCTAATGGAAAGGAACGGTTTCGGTCGGAACTTTTCATTATGAAGGAATAGAATTGATGTGTCCTCTATTCCACGTAATTATGATTCAAAAGAGACAAGTTGCAATTAATGCAATGACAAGTATCATAGGAAACGAAGATTGCCCTAAAGTATTTTTGGATGGTAAAGTAAAATTTTTGACTCTACATCAAATACTTAATGTTGGATTAGGTGTCTAATCCCATAACTAAAATTGGTATATACTTGAATTGATAGTAACACAGCCATTTTGGGTTGCCCTCAGACCTAGGAATTAGACAGATGATTTTTAAAGAGAGAAATTAATTTATTATGCGAACAATAAATTAAATAAACGGTTTATTAATGCGTTATGAAAATAATATATTAGCTAGAAATCATATTATTTAATTAATAATTAATCATAAATTAATTGGAAATAATTTTTGGATTAATTGAATTAATTAGAAGTACAAGGAGTGTTTAGTTATTAACTGATAGTTGAGAAATGAAGGCTTTAAAACCTCATGGAATGCAGTGGATGAAAAACTCTAGGGAAAGCCTAAGAGATTTTGTCCAAGGCCCTTGTATAAGGGCTTAGGCTGCTTGGTCACCAAGCAAAGGAATCTAGGTCTTATCCCTTAAACCCTAGCTTTGGCACCAAGTTTCCTCATCTATCTAAGGAACCCTTTGGTCCCATATTTGTCCACTCCTTCCCTTCCCAAGGCTTGGAAGAAATCTTGTCTCCCCTCTCCTCTCTCTTATATTATCCTCTTACTAGCTTGGGTGGGATTCCATTAGAGGCGCACCACTTGTGGTACTTGCTTCCAAGAGATCAACAAAGGAGAATTTTAGGTTTTTGCTATAACAACTAAAAGCTATGTAATCCTAAAACCCTCTTATCCAAATTTCGAAAATATCCTAGGGTTTCTAGGTTTCTTTTTGATGTTCTTAGTTATAGGTTCAATAAAGAAAACATAGATCTTATTTAGGTTGCATGCAAACTTAAGGGTTTTTTTTTTGTTTATTTAAATCCTATCAATGGTATCAGAGGGTTTGGCTTGTTTTCTATTGAATAGCTATAATAGAAGAATAGATCAATTAGGGTTTAATTGAAATTAAAACCTAAAACGCCATAATTTCGACTTGGGCTAGGGTTTTAGAAACCCTAGACTCCACCCCTTGGATTTCAAAATTTAGGGCAAGGATTTTGAAACCCTAGCCTTCCTCTCCAATCATTTACAAAATATGGTAGGTTGATAGTGTTTCCATATTTTAGATAATTGGTAGTTTAATTTGATTAAAATGGGTAATTATAAAATTGGATAAAATGTTATACCCTAAGTTTTGAAAATTAAAGAGTAAGGCTTAGGATTAAATTATTTCATTAATTTAATTTGATAATCTTTAATTTATTTAATTTATTTAATTAATTGTTAATTAAAAGATAATAATTAAATCATTATTATATTATTTTAAATTTCGTTAATGGAATATTAATTTCGAAATTTAAAATATAAAACCTAGTTTGAAAGGTTTAAAACATACTTTATACTATATGTAAAATTAAAAGTTTAATTATTACTATATGTATAAGACTAAATCACTCAAATCGCTAGTACGTCTCATTCACAAAGCTAGTCTATAAGGGGGTATAAGGAAACTGCCTATAAAATGGTAGTTGAATGGGTGTCCACTCTCACCTACCGCTTCCCTGATTAGTGGATGGTCGTTAGCCGAACGGATTTGATAGGACAATTAATTCTCATTACAAATATAATGATATTAAAAAGTACTAGAACCTTATATTAAAATTTATTGTCAAATGATATTTTGTTGTTAAATTTTAGGATTAATCTCATAAAAGACTCTTTAAATTGATTATTTTTCGGATTAAACCTCAATTTTTTTTCTGAAAAGGTTTTTACATTTTATTTCTTATTTTTCCAATTTAGCCCGTACATTTTTTATATTTTTTGAATTAGCCCTTACATTTTAGTTTTTTTTTCAATTTAGCCATTATATTTTTCCATTTTTTCAAATTAAACATCAATTATTTTTTTCTCAAAAACCCTTAAATCTTTGTTATCTTGGAAGATTTCTAACATTCCCATGACAGATGTTCCCAATTTTATGATGGTTTGGCGTAAATCTAGAGAGATGGTCCTGTAAATCCATTACTTGATGATTGTTCCAAAACATTATAAGAGCTTGTTATGATATAGAAAAGTTCAACACAAGATGCGTAACAATCGTTAGTTTGATTAAGGTGGTCGAAACTGATTTTTTTATGTTGGTTATGACGAAGGAAGGGTGAAAGTTGTTCTTGTTGGTTTTTTTTAATCTAACCAAGGTTGCAGAACTCGTTACTCAGTATCTGTTTGGCCGACTACCGAGTAGCGAGTACCCAGGAGTACTCGGGAGTACTCGGGGATTACTCGGATTTGGTAATTCACGTAGAAATGTTTTTAGGGAAATTAT
This sequence comes from Lactuca sativa, assembly GCF_002870075.4. Classification (NCBI taxonomy): domain Eukaryota; kingdom Viridiplantae; phylum Streptophyta; class Magnoliopsida; order Asterales; family Asteraceae; genus Lactuca; species Lactuca sativa. The sequence goes on from NC_056629.2 coordinate 191,352,127, forward strand.
ATATGTCAAAATCATAAGTTAAAACCATAAGTTGATTGAAATATATAACAAAATTAGATACACATGAATACATAAAAGCTAAAAAACACATAATGGTCTCACTTCGTGAATAATTACTGAAAATTTAAGATATATATGTAGTAATAATCACATGTGTGTTAAATGATAAATCATTAAGTATTTAAAACATATTAATCACCGAGTTGATCGTGTTTTACAACACTACTCAGTTCAGTAAAGGGGCCGATTGGGGAGTCCTCGGGATTTTGTAACTCGCCTCGGTAAAGGGTCGAGTAGCGAGTACTCGGAAGAGTAATTGGCCAACTCGACGAGTTTTACAACACTGAATCTAACGAGGGAGTCATAAGGTTATGATAGAAGATGAGAAGTACAAGAAGAGAAGATGGATAGCAGTCGTTGGCAAGAAGAAGAAGAGGGGGTTCTTTTTCTACCATCGAACCCTATGTCTCCTAATAAGACTAATAAGGACAACAATAATAGCTTTTTCCTTTTCTTCTCCATAACCAACATCAAAAAAATTTCCAATAACCCTTGATCAAACTGATGATTCTTATGCATATTGGGTTAAACTCTTCTAGATCATTGCATATTCCTCCAAACCATCATGAAAAAATTAAGGACCAAAGCGGGAAATGTAACATCCGGATATCCAGGCATGGAAATTTGAGTATTTTTATAAAGAGACTCGGCGAGTTGATGCCTTAACTCGTCGAGTAGGATCGCGACTTGGTGACCTGTTTAATGAAGGGAATCAACGAGTCGGGTATCTGAACTCGCCGAGTCAGTGTTGTTAAGGAAAACCATAATTTTCCGGGTTTGAGACCTATTCAAAGGACCTTATAGCCCTCTTGTGTGGTTACCAGTCCAGAGAGAGATACCTTAGAGAGCTGGAGCGAAGAGTGAGAGAGATAAAGCCATTTTAAGCATTCTTGGTGTGATTTTGCAAGGGAGAAGTCATTTCTAGCAAAGTGAGGTCAAGGGAGTTGTTGAATCAGAGTTCCTGAGCTCGTATCTTCATCGTAGAGGTATCGAATCGAATTACCTTTTCTATTTTGAGTGAGATTGGTGATTTTAGGGTTTTCTACACCTTCCTATGGCTTGTAGTGATGAGTATAGGGTCCCTTTGTGTGAGATATCCTAGATCTGGACCCGTAGAGGTCCATAGGGCCTTATTCTATATGGTTTATGTTGTTTCATTGAGAGAATGAGACTTTGATGCCATTCTTGGAGTCATTTCTCCAAGGAAAGCCTTGTGAGCTTTGCATGTATGTCAAGCCTCGACCTTTACATGGTTATTGGTCGTAGGGAAGCCAAATCTATGGATTAGAGGAACAGATCTGACCTCAGAAGGTCAGATCTGTGTTGACATGGGAGCAACTCGCTGAGTCCATGGGGAGAATCGATTAGTCGATTCGGGTTGCCTCTGTTGGATAAGGTGTCTAAGTCCATAACTATTTCTGGTAAATACTTGACCCGACCCGGCATGGTCCATTTGGGTTGCATGGCACCATGCAATTGGATAAACTAAATGAAAGAAATAACACATATGGTTTATTAATATATTATAAGTTCTAATATATTAATAATATTATTTAATTAGTTTTAATCAAGAACTAATTTAGAATTAATTAAGTGATCAAAAGATAACTAATTAGATACATAGGTAGATTATGTAAATCTTCCATATCTTATATAATGGGCTAAGAGGCTCCATGGATTGTCAAGTTTGGTTCCACCCATAGGATGCTCCATGGAGTTAACCCATGGATCAAGAAATGAAGAGTCATGGAACATTAGGGTTTACCTAATGTAACACACTATATAAGCAATTTAACTCTCCCCAAAATTGGCTACACTAAGAAATAAGAGTGCTTGGCCGATTTTGCATGTGTTAGAGTATTCTCTCAAGTTTATTCTTTGCATTTGGTGTTGTGTGAAGCATTTGAGGCATCACACTTGAGGTGCTAGGCTCACAAGGTTTCAAGGAACACTTTCAACAACAAGGTATGTAGTTCTATCTTTTATACAAAGAAAATTGTACCCCATGTATGCTAGATAGGTTCATAACCTTGGAAAAACAACTTTTCATGTTAATTAGACACACATAGATCCAAGGTTATTAGGGTTGCATGTACACTTAGGAAGTGTTAGGATGCTCAAAACTCATTAGCCCCGCGATACGAATCCAGTGGAAACCCGTCGAGTGGAAGGTTCACTCGACGAGTCGAGTGAGGCCTTGGAAGAGTCAGAAGACACGCATGGACTCGCCGAGTCACCCTTGTGTACTCGACGAGTCTGGTCATAGTTGACCGTTGACTTGAGTTGACTTTTGTTGACTTTTAGGGTTTGGTCAACAATTGGTCATGTGGACCATTTGAAGGGTAAAATGGTCTTTTAGCCTTCTTAGAGGACATGGAAGGGATTAGTCTAGCCTGGAGAGCCGTTATTGATTAAGATAATTGTTTATGTGATTAGGCGGAGGCTAGATCAGTGTATACGCATGCGAGATTACCAGAGACATCTGAGGTGAGTCTCCTCACTATACTTTACCTTGAGTGTAACCAGAGTTATGTGACAGAGTATCTTGTATGCTATTTATGTGATGTGTTGCACTACATTATTTCTCTGTGATTTATGCTGTGGGTATTCCAGAGTTTACAGAGTTGGGACCGGAAGGTCCACAGAGTTAGGACCAGAGGGTCCACAGAGTTAGTAAAGTCTTGAAAGTTTACAAAACTTTCGTTCAAGTTTTGGAACAAGTAAAGTCTTGATTAAAACTTTAGTTCCAACCCTTAGAATTTTAAAAGTTAAAATTCAACCCTTATACTTATAATATTATAAGTTAATAATATATATATATATATATATATATATATATATATATATATATATATATATATATATGTATAAGATCAAAGTCGTCTTACCGCTAGTACGCCTCATTCACGAAGCCAGTCTATAAGGTGGGTATAAGGTTGTTGCCTATAAAATGGCAACTTAATGGGTGTCCACTCTCACCCACCGCTTGCTTGACTGGTGGATGGTCGTTAGCCGAACGGGTAAGACAAGGACTTATAAATTCTCATTAAAAGTATGATGAATATTATAAAGTAACTAAAAGTTTTATTAAATTCTTAATCTTAGTTACTTTAGGAAAAATGTGAATAAGGTGCTAATCCATGAAATTACACTTTACACTTTGTCTAAGTCGTTAGTGGAGCGTGTGTGGTTAACCGACACACTAACTTGGACTTAACAAGGTCGGTAAAGGGTGATTTAATGTTTATCATAGTATCGATGGAGCGTGTATGGTTAACCGGCACATCGATTGAGGGGTAATACATTAAGGGTACCAAGTTATTTGCATGGTTACTTCACACCTCGTTTTGTGATCCTCGGCATCCCAGTCACAAAACTTGGAGGGAAAACTCGAGATTGAAACATGCCTTTGAAAAGTTCATTGAATCTCAAAAGAATCTAGGAGTTTCTAAGAACCAAATTAAATATTTTTAATATTTCGGCTTTGGTGGAAATTGGTGAATCGTCATTCACCTACCTTTCAAATATATTATTACTTAGATTACGGCATACCTCTTCTAAGTATAATATATTGTGATTGGGTCCTAGCCTTAATACTACCTTTGGGTGTTTTATTAAGGACTATCTCTATTTCTAAACTACACTTTTCTTCTTTTCAGATGTCTGCAAACACTGCTGCTTCTGGCTCTAATCCTAATGGCTCCTTTTCGCTAATGAACTTGTGTGGGAAAGTCACTTTTGATGGATCCAACTTTAATGAATGGATCAGAAACATCTGAATGATTACCCGCTACGAGGACAAAGAATATGTCCTCGATAAGGAGCTTAAGGAGATTGATGAGACAGTTGCTACTCCTCAAGAGATCGCTGACTTTAGGGCACATGAAAGGGATGCCACCAAGGTGGCATGCATCATGATGGACACTATGACAGCCGACCTCCAAAAGTCCTACGAGGACTTCTACCCTTTTGAAATGCACCAAGATTTGATGGAAAGATACCATCAAAGTGCAAGACAAGAGAGGTATGAAATCATCTCCTCCATGATAACAACCCGAATGAAGGATGGAGAACCCATCACGGGCCACATGCAGAAAATGTAAAGATTTGTGGACCGCTTCCTGAAGCTTAATGTGAACTTCCCCGAGGAGATAGCAATAGATATTATTTTGCACTCCTTACCTTCATGTTATGATCAATTCCGCATGACATACCACATGAACAAGGAAGAGTTCACTCTCAGCAAACTTCAAGGACTCTTAAAGACTGCGGAAAGTGGTCTTAAGGGTAAGACGGTTGTTACTACTCCTACTCCTACCAACTCCGCCCCTGTCTTGGCAATAAGGAAAGGACGAGGGAAGAAGAGAAAGAGTTCTTCGAAGGGTACCAAGGCTAGGACCCTTGATGGCTCTTCTTCAAGTGGAACCAAGAAAGGTTTCGTCACTCCTTCTTCTAACCCAAAAGAGGCTGAATGCTTCTATTGCCATGAAAAGGCACATTGGAAGCGGAACTACCCAAAGTACCAGCAAGATATGAAGGATGGGAAACTTAAACCCAACCATGCAGGTATTTACACTATCTTATCTAATAACTCACCCCATTCTAACTCATGGGTCCTTGATACCGGTTGTGGTATTCATATATGTTTTGATTTGCAGGGACTAAGAAGAAGTGAGAATGTGGAGCAAGGAAGAATAAACTTGATCATGGGAAACATGAAAGCTTCACCTGTCACCAAGATTAGAGTTTATACTTTATCGCTAAGTAGTGGGTTTAGTTAAGATTTGAATAAATGTTGTTATTCGCCAGAAATGGCAAAAAATATTATTTCCTTTCATGCATTGTATAAACAAGGTTTCACCTTTTCATTTGATAATGAAGTTGGTTCGATTAATGCTTTCTTTAATAATGTTCTTTATTTTAAAGCAATACCTTGTGATGGCGTGTATGAAACTGTATCTGTGGTTGATAACTTTGGAAATAATGTATTGTGTAGTGATTCTGTTAATAATAATAACTTGGATAAAGCATCATTATGGCATTGTCGTCTTGGACATATAAGCAAGAAACGCATAGGCCAACTCCAAAAGGATGGAGTCTTGGAGTCATTTGACCTAAAGTCTGATGATAGTTGCGAATCATGCTTACTTGGAAAAATGACAAAGTCGCCCTTCACAGGTTCTTATGAGAGGGGTGAAGGTTTGTTGGATCTTGTGCACACGGATGTGTGTGGACCATTCAAACATGCCACAAGGGATGTTAATCGTTATTATTTGACTTTTACTGATGATTATAGTAGATATGGATATGTCTACTTAATCAAGCATAAGTCAGAGACTTTCGAAAGGTTTAAGGAATTTAAACAGGAAGTCCAGAATCAATAGGGCAGGAACATTAGACTCGATCCGATCGAGGTGGTGAGTATCTTAGTTCAGAGTTCCTCGACTATCTTAGGGAATGTGGGATTGTCTCACAATTGACACCTCCCAGGACACCGCAGTTGAATGGTGTGGCTGAGAGGCGTAATTGAACCTTGTTGGATATGGTTCGTTCCATGATGAGTCGATCTTCGCTACCAATCTCATTCTGGGGGTATGCCTTAGAGACTGCCGCCCATATTCTTAATCTAGTCCCTACAAAGAAAGTTGCCAAAACTCCTCATGAGATGTGGACTGGTAAAGTACCCAAACCAGACCACATCAAGATTTGGGGTTGCGAGGCTTTTGTGAGGCGCGAGTCTCATGATAAGCTAGAACCCCGAAGCGAGAGGTGTATTTTCATCGGCTACCCACAAAGTTCCTTTGGTTACCTCTTCTACATACCTAGTGATAATGTGGTCTTTGTAGCAAGAAGAGGAGTCTTTCGAGAGAGAGAGAGTTTATAAGCCAAGGAGATAGTGGGAGGCAAATTGACCTTGAAGAAATTCAAGAGTCAAGTGGTGAAGGAACTTCAAACCCTAGCCCTCAACTTGAGGAGGAAACTCCTGTTGAGCCAATTGACGAGTCTGTACCTCTGAGGCGTTCCACGAGAGCTAGGAATGCACCTGAGCATTACTATGGTTTCCATATTACTGCGGAAGGTGAGACACTAGTAGGTCTGGATAAACCTAACAGCTACGTAGAATCTATGGCAGGCCCTAAGTCTGCTAAATGGAAAGAGGCTATGGATAGCGAGATACAATCCATGTATGACAATCAAGTTTGGGACTTGGTTGAGAATGTACCAGGTCGTAAGACTGTAGGGTGTAAATGGATCTTCAAGAAGAAGACCGACATGGATGGTAATGTACACACTTATAAGGCACGACTGGTTGCAAAGGGCTTCTCTCAAACTCCTAGATTGGATTATGATGATACCTTTTCTCCAATAGCCAAGAATAAGTCTATTAGGGTTATGTTAGCCATAACTGCTTTTCATGACTATGAAATATGAAAAATGGATGTCAAAACCGCTTTCCTTAATGGAAAGTTGACTGAAGATATTTACATGAGTCAGCCAGAAGGTCTTGTCAGCAACGAGTACCCTAACAGAGTGTGTAAGCTTGAGAAATCCATTTATGGATTAAAGTAAGCACCTCGCAAATGGAATCTTTGCTTTGATGAGAAAGTCAAGGAATTTGGCTTTTCTAGGAGTGAAGATGAATCTTGTGTGTATGTCAAGGCTAGTGGGAGTATAGTTAGCTTTTTGGTATTGTATGTGGACGGCATACTACTCATAGGAAATGACATCCCAACTCTGCAGGAAGTAAAGTCCTGGCTTGGGAAGTGTTTCTCTATGAAGGACCTAGGAGAAGCTGCCTATATTCTAGGGATAAGGATTTTGAGAAACCGGAGTAAAAGACTAATTGGACTTAGTCAAAGTACCTACTTGGACAAGGTGTTGAAAAGATTCGGCATGCAGAACTCCAAGAAAGGAGAGTTACCCATCCAGAGTAACGCCAGATTGAGTAAGACACAAAGCTCGAGTACTGAGGCTGAGATAGCAGAAATGAGTCGAGTGCCTTATGCTTCGGCAGTAGGCTCGATCATGTATGTTATGACGTGTACTCGACCTGATGTAGCCTTTGCCTTGAGCATGGTTAGCAGGTATCAGGGGAACCCTGGCAAGGCACACTGGACTGCGGTAAAGAATATCCTCAAGTACCTACGGAGAACTAAGGAATGGGTCCTTACCCTCGACGAGAGTGATGACTTGAGAGTTGTAGGGTATAGTGATGCTGGCTTCCAGACTGATAGGGATAATTTCCGCTCTCAGTCGGGTTGGGTCTTTACCCTGAACGGAGGAGCAATCACTTGGAAGAGTTCCAAGCAGGAGACAGTGGTTGATTCCACTTGTGAATCAGAGTATATAGCAGCAAGTGAGGCAGCAAAGGAGGCAATATGGTTGAAGAACTTCATTGGAGACCTTGGAGTTGTACCAGCTATAAAGGAGCCCATGGAAATTTTTTATGATAGTGAAAGTGTTGTTTCCTTAGCCAAGGAACCAAGGGATCACGGGAGATCCAGACACATTGACAGAAAATATCATTTTATCAGACATCGCATAGAAGAAGGAATCCTCGTGGCAAAGAGGATATTATCGGATGAGAACCCAGCAGATCCCCTCATGAAGGGACTGAGTAGGGTTAAGCATGCTCGGAGCATAGGGCTGAAGGATGTTATAAGTTTTAGTAGTTAGATAAATTATGAAATTTGTAAAGTGTAATTGACATTTGATAATGAATAGAAGTTGTGTTTATTTATGAGTAAAGTGCTACTATCTTTTGTCAATCGTTTACTATAATTTCTTTTGCATGTTTTGACTTCCAGAATAGTATGTTGTGGTTTCACATATTATTCAAACTTTCCACAGTCAGTCATATGTTGGAAGTAGATATGAAGTAAGACTGTCATGAAGTTGGTTGTAGGTGTCAGGATATAAGACAACACTTCATGAGTGCTCATAAGTTCTGAGTATTGGAATCAACCCACGCTCACTGGAATCACTTCATGGAATTTTATCTCGAGTGATCGTGAGACGGTAATATCATATAAGTCTTCAAACCTAGAGATATGATTTGTTTCCTATGAATTGATTGTACGAAAACGCATTGGCAACTCAATGTTATAAAACGTACTTTTGTGCATAATTCAACTAGTAATAGAACAAACATATGAGTCGAAGTTTATCTATTCCTTCTTGGATTAGAAGCTGATATTTGGGCCCCTCGATGATTTTGTTTTGACCTATGTAACGGGCCCGGTCAGAACTAAGTTGATGTGTTCAATTAAGTTATTTGTCAAACAAATCGGAAATCGGGAAACAAACTGCAGGACAATAAGTAAGACATTGTTCCATGTAATTATCCGACTGATATCTAGAACAGAGGATTATATGATCACTTATCTTAAATGGCGTATCAACATCCTCTCAGTTCTGAGAGACCTTGAAAGAGCTACGATTGTCGATCGGTTCCTAAACTATTGCAGTTATAGTTATTAGACTTATCCAAGTGGGAGACTGTTGGATAAGGTGTCTAAGTCCATAACTATTTCTGGTAAATACTTGACCCGACCCGGCATGGTCCATTTGGGTTGCATGGCACCATGCAATTGGATAAACTAAATGAAAGAAAAAACACATATGGTTTATTAATATATTATAAGTTCTAATATATTAATAATATTATATAATTAGTTTTGATCAAGAATTAATTTAGAATTAATTAAGTGATCAAAAGATAACTAATTAGATACATGGGTAAATTATGTAAATCTTCCATATCTTATATAGTGGGCTAAGAGGCTCCATGGATTGTCAAGTTGGGTTCCACCCATAGGATGCTCCATGGAGTTAACCCATGGATTAAGAAATGAAGAGTCATGGAACATTAGGGTTTACCTAATGTAACACACTATATAAGCAATGTAACTCTCCCCAAAATCGGCTACACTAAGAAATAAGAGTGCTTGGCCGATTTTGCATGTGTTAGAGTATTCTCTCAAGTTTATTCTTTGCATTTGGTGTTGTGTGAAGCATTTGAGGCATCACACTTGAGGTGCTAGGTTCACAAGGTTTCAAGGAACACTTTCAACAACAAGGTATGTAGTTCTATCTTTTATACAAAGAAAATTGTACCCCATGTATGTTAGATAGGTTCATAACCTTGGAAAAACAACTTTGCATGATAATTAGACAAACATAGATCCAAGGTTATTAGGGTTGCATGTACACTTAGGAAGTGTTAGGATGCTCAAAACCCATCAGCCCTGCGATACGAATCCAGTGGAAACCCGTCGAGTGGAAGGTTCACTCGACGAGTCGAGTGAGGCCTTGGAAGAGTCAGAAGACACGCATGGACTCGCCGAGTCACCCTTGTGTACTCGACGAGTCTGGTCATAATTGACCGTTGACTTGAGTTGACTTTTGTTGACTTTTAGGGTTTGGTCAACAATTGGTCATGTGGACCATTTGAAGGGTAAAATGGTCTTTTAGCCTTCTTAGAGGACATGGAAGGGATTAGTCTAGCCTGGAGATTCATTATTGATTAAGATAATTGTTTATGTGATTAGGCGGAGGCTAGATCAGTGTATATGCGTGCAAGATTCCCAGAGACATCCAAGGTGAGTCTCCTCACTATACTTTACCTTGAGTGTAACCAGAGTTATGTGACAAAGTATCTTGTAAGCTATTTATGTGATGTGTTGCACTGCATTATTTCTCTGTGATTTATGTTGTGGGTATTCCAGAGTTTATAGAGTTAGGACCGGAAGGTCCACAGAGTTAGGACCAGAGGGTCCATAGAGTTAGGGCTAGAGGGCCCACAGAGTTATAGCCTTGAGTGGCTACAGTGTTTTGTGCTATGTGTTTCAGGTCTTCTCAGGATCACGGGACGGCACCGGCTCGATTGTACACACCAGAGGAAGAGTTATGTTTTTGAGGATCCTAGATTATTTTTAATGGAGTTGTGCTTTGTAATTCAATAAAAGAGATTTTTATACGAGATGTTATGAAGAATATGCCTTTTAAAAAAAATTGTTTTAAATTTTCACGTCGTTACAGGAAAAATGTAAAGAGTTTTTTTAGAAAAAAAAAAGATAAAGTTGAGGCTTAATCCATAAAAATGAAAAAATATAAGGGCCAAATCGAAAAAAATAATGTAAGGGCTAAATTAAAAAAATAAAAATTTTAAGGGTCAAATTAAGTAACATAGAATAAAATGTATGAGTTTTTCAAAAAAAAAAAATAAAGTTGAGGTTTAATCAGGAAAAAAAATTATATGATTAACTCTAAACTTTAAAAACAAATTTATACCATCATAAAAAACTTTATATTAACTTGTTTTTCTTGTTTTTCAATAATTATAAAAATAAATTATATAATATTAAAAACATATCATTTAAGTAGAAACATAACATTTAAATAGCAAATAAAGACATTACAAGACCACAAAAAATCCTATGATAAAAAAATATATACAACAATAACTAATTTAAAATTTTGCCCTTAATTTTTGCAAATTTATGCATTCAACGCTAGCAACACTTCACGATCTCTGAGCGCCAAACCTTTGGTGCTTGTCCTAAGAATTGTCAAGTCATTGAAGAGTTCTTTGTCTTTTTTACGCTCTCGTCGTTCCCATCAGCCCCTTCTGTCTTCAAAGAATTCCTAAGTGTTCACGTCTCAACAAATTTTTTTTGTTGTTTCACTACAATGTGCTCCTTGAATTTCCTTCTGATTTCCGCAATGTGCTTCTCTTTCCTTTCGCTATCTTCTCCATGTTTAGCCGCTTGATTCGCCTTATTCCTTCTTATCGGTCGACAAGGAGGGGAGATCTCATCAATATCACTTGAAATTTCATTTGTATCGACATGAAGGTCAATTTGAATTTGTGCATCAGAAACGTTGGCCGAACTCGAATTTTATGACCTCTTAGATTGCATCTCGATTGACGTTCGACATTGAATCCATTTTGGATCTCTTCTCAACATTTCCCACAATCTCTCAAAATCAAAAATGTAACCAATCTCCACTCAATATTGTACTTTTGTGGCTTTAAACACATTAAAATCATTGTGACCGCTTTCCTTTTCTGATCAGATCTTGTTGTAGATTGAGTTGAATTTGGTGCACATCTTGTTTAATTCTCTCCATTTACTACTTAGCGCATCGGTGTTGCAATATGGGACTTTCTTCAACAAATCATGGAATTTTTGGAGCATCACTTCCCGAAAAGCATTTTTCCTTCATACCATTTATTTGAGTGTTATTTTATGATGTCCCACACCACGCTTCCACTAACTCAAATTCCTCCTCTAAAATCCACCATTGTTGACCATCTTGATTGTATTTGGTTTTCCCTTTCCCTTTCTCTTTTGCTTTTCCTTTCCTACTATCTTTGGGTTGAGTTTCGATAACAAATTTTATTGATGGTTGTGTGGGATGTGGTTGGGTAGGAGTTGGTTGAAGGGTTGTTTATGTTTGAAAATTTGGTGTGGAAGATGATGTATCAAAAAGGTTTTAATGGAAATATGATTGTTCCCATAAACGTTTGTTGGAAGTATGATGATAAAAAAGTGTATCGAATGTGATGTGTGATTGAAATAAGTTTGTTTGTATGGTATTTACGGCGAACTTAGGGTGTTTAGTAGGTTAATATAGCCCTTCAATTGAGCAAGCCCCATGGGAGAAGTTGTGTTCGGATGTCGGTTTGGGTTTGGTGGATGGGTGTTTAGGTTTTGGTTTATTTTTTATTATTGAGGTTAGTAAAATTATGTAAAATAGAGAGAAAGAAAAAATGTTGTATAAATTGAGTGAGATGATATGTATTTATACTTATGGGTAAAAAAACCCGACCGTTTGTAAGGGTCATATGACTGTTTCCTATTTTTTTTTCCTGCATTGAGAGACGTTGAAGTTGCCACATCAAGCTACGGCGTGTATAGGCGGGGTGATGTTCTCGTTGTCTCAACGGTGTGGAGGCAGGCCAGCTCAGGACCAATACAATAACCTAATTCACTATAAATACATAAAATAGTTCATTTTTGAGCCAAAATAGGATAATAAAAATGAATAAAAAATAAATATCTTAATAAAATAAATATTTTTGTTTTATCATCATAGAACCATATCACTAGTTTTTTATTTCGAATGTATACTTGCTGAAAGAATTATTTTATATAAACTATACAAGCCTTAAAAAACGTAAAGATCTAACCGTTTCTATTATGATGAAGTAAATAAAAATATCTCTAAATGCCTAAAAACACATCAACTTATATTGAACGAAAATGAAGTTTGCTGATTCGATGGTAATATGTGGGGATTCATATTCTTTGGCAATAGCTTTTAGTTCTTGCACAAACCGACAAAATAACGAGCAAAAAAATCCAAAAGCATCCGTGGAAAACAAATCCATAATTTTTGTTGTTTTGCTAATTTTTCAGATTAGATCTCAACCATCATAAGAAATAAAACTAGCTTTTCACGTGTATAAGTTTAAAAGCAAAACTTTGACCAATTTAAATTATTTTTGGCATTTCACAACAAATAAAAGTTCAGTTTGAACCAATCCGATTTACAATTGCACACAAAGCATCTTATATACTTCCTAACGTCAAAGACATGGACAATTTTCAAGCCAGCAAAAAACATCACCATAAATAAAGGTGGCACCACGCTCGTGAGGCATGTCCACCTTGCCACTACAAAGCATCTGTGGTATGTCTACATAAAGGCATAATTGAAAGTCTCTTCAAGTGTCGTATTTTATACACATTTCTCAATATTACATTCTAAGTTGTAGTCTACTTTTTTAAAATTGATTTCATAAGAAGAATTGAATCTTCAACTTTTGCATGAGAGACACCTATCCCTCAATTCGTGATATCGCTAGACCAATGACAATTTGGTAAGTTGTAATATTATAATATGAATTTTACACTTGCTCAATTTTAATTATTTTTAAGTTCAAAAAAGTTAAAGATTTTTTTTTTTTTTTTTTGAAAATTATGTTTAATAGACAAAACACGAAATTTATGTGTTGTGGTCCAATAGATATTTGTAAATACCACGTCACCGGTCCTAAAGTTCCTATTAAATTTTTTTTGGTGTATTTTGAAAAGTACATTTAATAGACAAAACATTAAATGTATTAGTCACCTATAATATTTTTATTAAAAAGGAGAGATACGTGACTAATTTACTGCTTATATGAATATTTTTCCGTATTTGTGTCTTATTAAACGCAATAATAATTTTGCATATATGAAGAATAATAATCGTAATACTAACGCATTCCTAAAAAAGGAAAATACGTGGACAAAGTGTATAGTGGTATACAAAGTGCTACCAATGGTATTTATTATATTCATATATTGATGCCTTTTGCCACCTATACACAATATTACACATATGTAGATTGGTTGGTAACACGAAATCTTGGTGCAAACCCCAATATTTAAATTGTCACCTTTTATATTTCTTCACAAAAAGGCTCTAAGTTCTAATATCGCGTCATCCACATGTCATATCATACTTAATTTATTAATTTAGTTAAATAAATATTTAAATTATTTTTTTTATCTTTCTTCTATTAGTTAAATCGAAAAAGAATGCAACATGTTTCGATCATTTTATTGTTAATTTTAACCATGTTAATTAAAGTTATATTCATATCATTATATGGTAAATTATTGAGTATTATTTAAAATATGCATCATGTTGTATATTAACGTGACCAAAAAAAGCATACCGAAGTAGTTGACTAGTGATAACAGGAACGATATTTGACTCACTTACAGAAATCACATGAAATTTATGACAAGACACCATGAAATCACATGAAAAATAATCAGTTTTACAAATAATAATTTGTCAACATTTTGAATTTATTGACGTTTTTTTTTTGTAAGCATATTTTTCTTTGAAATTGACCAATAAATCAAAAAGAAATAATGCATTTTTTGAACGTCATGGGATACTATTATTGGTATACAAGTAATTTAAAATAATGTCCTTAATGTATAAAAAATTAAAGAAGAAAACAAATATACACTAATCATGTCTATTTTTACACATTAAAATTAAAAAAAGTAATAAATAAAACACTTTGCGTCTGTGAGCTAAGCCACGTGCACACAGTTCTAGGATGATCCAAACTGGTCGTTTCTTTTTTTTTCTTTTTCCAACCAATCATGGTTTGACATGCATGAATAAGATAAAAAAAAATACCCATAAAGCGAACGTGTTTAACATCACTGATGATGTCAACACCCTTCCACTTGTAAATCTCTCACGCTTCAACTTATACGACGTTTGGCACCAAAAAGTTCTGAATGCAACCTTTTCATCATTTATTTTGTCTTATAGTCGCTATTTTCATATATATATATATATATATATATATGGAAAATAACTTGTAAGGGTAACGAAGTATTAGACTTGTATAAAAAATATCATTCAACTTTTTTTTGTACACATATCACCAATCAACTATAGCTTTTGAACACATATGACCATTAAACTTCACCTTTGTTCAAAAAATACCATTATGTTACCGGTAATAGTAGGTCACCAGCCACGTAACATGCCACGTGGCATGCCATGTGGTTGCTGACGTGGATTTTATTATATATTATGTACACATATTATACCATTAAACTATTTTTTGTACACATTATACCATTAAACTTTTTTTGTGTACATTTTACCATTAAACTTTTTGTACACATTTTACCATTAATCTTATATAATTTATTCAAAAAATATCATTTCAAAAAATACATATTTTTATATAAAATGGGTTTTCCATCACCTATTGTGACTCCCTGATTTTGTAAGGTTTGGAGGAAACGATTTGTTTTTTACAATGATATTAAGGACTTTCATTTACAACTACATTGTGAATTTATGTTGGTCATACATCAATTGAAACCCACAAGGTTTGAACTTGAGACTTTTATCTGGAGCGGCGAAGAAATACTCAATTGTTCATTATTTTAGCTAATGTCTAGTAAACATATTCTTATAAGTCATTTTCTTAGGAAACTACGTTTGAGGCATACTTATAAACTCATGAAACATTTTGTACATGTTAACTTATTATAATTCCCCCTCTTCTTAATTATGGTTGATGATTAAAAAAGTGCATTGAAATTATGTCGTTGTTTACCGATAGGAAAATGACTTATAATGATAAGTTTACTAAAATTTAGAAAATCAGTAAGATCCACATCAAGTGATGGGAAACCTACTTTTATGTAATGATATGTATTTTTTGAAATGATATTTTTTCAATAAATTATATAACATTAACGATAAAATGTGTACAAAAAAAGTTTAATGGTAAAATGTGTGAAAAAAAAAAGTTTAATGGTATAATGTATAGAAAAAAAAGTTTAATGGTATAATGTGTACATAATAAACAATAAAATCCACGTCACCAGCCACATGGCATGCCACGTGGCATGCTACGTGACTAATGACCTATTATTATCGGTAATATAATGGTATTTTTTGAACAAATGTGAAGTTTAATGGTCATATGTGTACAAAAGCTATAATTGATTGGTGACATGTGTATAAAAAAAAGTTCAATGGTATTTTTTGTACAAGTCTAATATTTTGTTACTCTTACAAGTCATTTTCCCATATATATATATATATATATATATATATATATATATATATATATATATATATATATATATATATATATATATGAATAGCTATGATATAAGGGTCTATCGTATTAAAATGAGGTAGCATGTACCATATAATCACTCAAATTTTATTAAAAATGTATTTAAGTCAATTATGCGATATTTAAAAAAGAAAATTTTTAGGTTTTAAAGGATTATTGATTCTCCTAATTTTAAAAATCAGATTTTTTTTAATTTAATTCAGTTTCAATTCTTATATAACTTTTAATCATAACCGATTTTATTATGTCAGAATTACATTCTGTTAGAATGATATTCTATGAGAATATCAACAATAAAATAATAAAGAGTTTTGAATCATTCCCTTAGAATGAGAACAATAACATATCATTCCAATGGTAGAATGTGATAAACACTTTTGTGATAATGAGCTTAAAGTACAATTAGAAAGTGAAATACATTAAAAGAATAAAAATCTTAAATTTTTTTTTTGACATTCTTGAATGAATTCTTTTTTCCTTTTTGGTTCGTTTCCTCCAGTTATGTAATCAATCACACATACAAAGCTTCATTTTTGAAATAATATCATGTCGTTCTTGAATTCATTTACAAAAAAAAAAAAAAAAAAAAAAAAAAAAAAGATTGTCATTCTTGAAACAATCCTTATTCTCCTTCTTTGTTCGTTCCTATCTGTCTTATGACATTCTAGCATAATATCATTCTTGCAGAATGACGTATTATGAGAATAACTTTATATGGGGCGTTGTAGAAGGGGATAAACTCAAGAATGACACGTGATCTCTTGGTAAATCTTGGAACCTATGAAAAACATGAAAAAAAATCATGATCAAACATTAGCTACTTGCAATAGCCAACAAGAAAACATATGGTTTAGAAATTTAGTTTTATGCCTGAATTAAGAAAAACTTGACAACTTCAAACTTCATTGTTACTAAAAGCTATGTGGGTTATAAACTTTTTAGAAAACAACATCACTTTATTTTCAAGAGCTGATGTGGTTCATTCATTGCCTTCTAACATACTTAGAAACACCATTGTGTATATGTACACACAATTGGATCTACATAAAAACATCAATGCTATAGAAATTGCTATGCACAAGAATTAGGTGTACTCATATACGAATAGACTTAGCTAGTACATTTAAGAAAAAATTAAAGACAACATAAATCGAAATTATGTGAAGATGTGGTCGAAGGGAGGAATAAAATAATAGAAAAAGAATAATCAAGATTGTTCTGCTATTAGAGAATTCAGAAAAAGAAACAAGAAACTAAAACCTGCAATTAGAAATTTATTTAAATAAGAGATTACCTTTGTGAAACGAATTTACATCTTGACATTGCAATTCCGAAAACTGTGAAATTAATTAGAACAAGGGGAGGAGTAGGGGGAAGGAAGGAGTCGATCGACGGCCTGGAGGTGCGCGACGTTGGCGGAGAACAGTTTAGGAGGTAGGTGTTGTTGGTATTAGGTAAACGAATCAGCAGCAGCATCTACGGTCTGGAAGGTGCCCGACGGTGGAGATAGATGAGGAAGGATCGACTATTATGTGAGGAAGAATAAGAACATCGTTTCTTTTTTAAAGAGAGGAGGAAACTAGTTAGGTTAAGTCAATGTAGTTACCATAATTATAGAAGAGTATTTGTGGAAGTTATATTTTTTAAATGAAATTACGAAATTATCCTTATTATTTAATTAATGATTATTTTTATTTTGAATTCTAATTGGTCCCTACGACAATACAATAATTAGTCATTTACATTTAAACCTATATATATATATATATATATATATATATATATATATATATATATATATATATATATATATAATTTAAAACTAAATTACAGTTTTGGTCCATGTGGTTTCTGCCATCTACAGTTTTATGAAAATTTAGTAGGGTTTATAGTAGAGATCTGGATACCTCTTAAATCGTGTAAACAGTTTCCGAACTGATATTTCTACTTATGTCTGGGTTACAAAAAATTCAGACTAGGATAATCCTAAGGAGACACTTACGAATCTAGACACAAAAAACGTAAGCTAAATTGCTAGAGAATTCTGAGTTTGTATGAAGAAAAACGAGAGCTAAAAGGTGATATTTTCCTTAAAAGGATAGTCGTTTATATAGAAAACGATATGCGGGGTTTCGTTTTAGGGTTGATCGTCATGGGTTTCTTTGGAAACAAGTCAATGGAATCTGGAAGTAATGAGGAAATCAATGGTCCAAAAGGGCGCTGCCCCCCGGATTCCCGACTTGTCGTCGAATCGATATCTAAATCGATCTTATACATACATGCACTCAACACATACTCAAACATATATTAGAGTACACATTATGAATCTCTTTAGCTTACATGTAAGTTTCAATTACAAAAATTGTCCTGGTGACACTAAAATCACCAACTGTGTTTTAGTCAGTTGTTTATTTTTGACATGGTTTATCCTTATGGTTTACAAAAGTTGCATACTTGCTCCCTGAGGTTGTTACCACTAATATCATTCATTAAGTACATGTAAAATGATCTTGATACCCCTATTCGCGTGTTTAAGATATTTTGAGATTTGTACTAACTGAATAAACTATATATGTAAAATTTTGAAAATAGCCATAAAGCCTTATCAGTCCATTGGAAAAATCATTTCATGTCTACTCACTATGTTGTTGTCGTCGACTACAATGATATATCTCCTATGCGATCAGTAACTTTAACTCCACTACCCCTCTCTCTTTCTCGCATGCAAGTGTCGGCATTACCCACCCAATCTCTCTGGCGCCTTACCCTCTAAGACCTTATCCTTATCATTCTATCTATCCACCTATAACTGTGACCATCATTGACAAACACAACAAAAACTTACACCATTGATCACCAATCTCCATATCCACCTCCCCTCAACTTCTTCTCTTTCCATTTATAACCATTAAAACATATTGAAATCGCTTGATTGACAATGAAGAATGGTCTGGGATTGAAAATCGATCATTTTCAAAGTCCATGTGTTCTTGTACTTCTTCCACCATATTGATAGTTTCTACATAATATTTCATGGTTTTTGTCGGTTTCGTTTAGCCCAACCTTCAACACCCTATTTGAAGCTAATAATAACCTAAACCAGAACCAATATGTGAGACTGAATTGGGATGAGCGGTTGCAAATCTCATCATTGTCGCTATGAATATACATATATTGATGCTTTATTTCTTTATAAGGAATGTACATATAAACAAAAAAAAAATAAGGCATATAGTATGTTACAATTCAGAAAGAAGAAAACTCTTAGGACAACTATAGAAACCTCTACACGCTTCGTCCATGTGGTTTCAGTTTTTTATATGGTTGCTTCTTTACATATGTAAAAATACTTTTTCACCCTTTTTAATTTTCAAATTTTTGTTTATTAATTATAATTTCTTAGATATTAAAAAAAGGATCTCACCATATCTATACCCACACCGACCCTTATCCCTCATCCCTATTCTCATAGTCTCCATAATCAACTTCGATCACCACTATTGTCAACTACCACAACGTAAACAAACAAACACACACTCTGGATTTATGGTTCAATCTTGAAAACACACACACGGATTCATGATTTATGGGTTTCTTTTTCTGCACATACAGATACACTTCAGATTTTAGATTTTTGAATTTTCTCTTCAACACGCTCTGGATTTTAATTTTTTTGCTTTGTTCTTTAATACACAAACATTCATAAGCACACACATACACTCCACATTTTAGATTTATGGATTTGTTATTTAACACATAAACACACTCATGACAAAACATAATGTTCTAAATCTAAAATTCGATTTTAGATTTCCAAATTGTGTTTCAATTTTAGATATCATGTGTGTGTTGCTAAAGCATTTTTGTTTCTGGGGATGAAAAATCAAGAACTCAAGATCTTCGTATGTGGTTTTAGTTTATGGAACTCAAGAAAAATCCTTTCATTAAACTTCAAAACCCTTAATCATTTTTTCTAGGTTTTGGTGGTGGTGTTTGGTTCTTTGAATCGTAGTTAAAATTTAGAGTGAAAGTGGATGTTTTGACAGGTAGTCCTTTCAACAGAGGTTGATTTCAAGCGATGAGGTGGAGTCAAAAGTGATGGTGGTGGGTGCTCCTTTGAGTGGAGAAAATTTTGTAAGACAAATATGGAGGTGATCGTGATGGTTTTTCGTTTGAGTGATGAATGATTGTGAGGATAACAATGGCTATGGCAATAGCATTGTAGTGGCTGCATCTTCAAAAGAGAAAGACGATAAATGGATTTACGGCTAGCTTGGTGTAAGGTTTATTTATTTATTTAGTTTTAATTAGAACAAGTTTTAAAATGTATATTCATAACTGAAAATGGAAATAAAAATTAATAAAAAAGTTAAAGTAATGTTAACTTTTATTAATAAAACAAAATGAAACAATATGGATGACTATGAAAGAAAATGAATCATACAGACCAAACGCATATACTCGTTTCCATAATTACGCCAAAAAAATCTAAAAAGACACATCATTTTTCCACATAGACATCCTATTTGGTTTTTAAGATATTTTTATTGGTTGAATTTGCATTGTTTTCCAAAAAAAATAAGTTTATAACATCTCCAATGATTAACCTACCTTATCACTTAATATTGTTGTCACATCATTAATCTAATACTTTTGACCTCTAATTGAATAGGCTCTCCGATGATTAAGCTTTTTCCATAGCTTTTTTATAAATTTAACTTTAATCCTTATCTATCTAAAATGTTCATACAACTTTCTCATTTAATTAATAGTCTTTAAATATATTATAATTGAATAGGAAATATTTTAAATTAAGATTATCACTAAAAATTAGTATATAAACATTTAATAAATGAAAAACTATGATAGAAATAATTAAATAGTTAAATAAATGAAAAACATTTAAAACTACAATATAATTAAGGAGGTAAAAGTAAAATATGTTAAAAGTAAAAGATGTTAGATACATAAAGTTTTATATTATGGTGTTAAATGAAAATAAGTGATGAATCAATAAAAAAAAAAACTCTAAAATAAGTCTCTAATATTTAATTATAAGTTGATTTTTTATAAAAATATATATAAGATGTTTAAAAGATGTCAACCAGTAATTTTTGAAAACCAAAAGAACTGAGTCTTGTTAAAAATTTAAAACTTATACTAAAACTACATATGGTGTAAACCACGACGAAAACTATAATTTACTCTAATTTTACTATCATTCTACAATAATTCATACAATTAATAAATGACTTGTAATAAGTTCTGTGCATAACAGCATTAATACTTTGCAATCATTTACTTTTGTAAACTTTATTGATTTCTATTAGTTTTTACAATGATATAGCATGACGTTTTCTTATAACAATTTTTTAAAATAGTTTATACTTTACATAATTTTTTTTGGAAACGGTCCGAATATAATTTAATCTCTTTACAATGTTATATCAACTATAAAACACGTAATCTTTTCATGTAATTACGCGTCGAAGAAATACAAAGTCTTTATGACTATCTTATAGGTTACATTTATTGAAGATTGAAAAGGAAAACAAATGAGATCAAGGTAACTTACGATGGAAACAATCTCCAACGACTCGGATAACTGGTGCATATATCCTAAAAGAAGTTTAAATTGTAAGGTTACCTAATTGGTTATTATTTTTAATATGAAAAAAAAGGGTAAAGTGCATTATCTAAACAGCTCACATCAATCACGAAACCCTAGTAATATTTTGATTGTATCTGGTTTTTAACCTTGAATCTTATGTATGAAATTTCACTCCTCAACCACAAGACTCATCACGATTGCTAATTTATTATGTTAAACAAGATGACCATCAATGTTTATGGATTTGCATGACTATGATATGGATGCTTAGATCTCATTTGGCATGTAATTTTACCTAAATTTATATATAAAAAAGGATCTGAATATAACAGTGTTGTAAAAATTCTGATTAAGTCCTGATTAATCTTTGATTAATCCTTAGGCATTACATTACATGACCAACTAGAAAACACCTAATGATTAATCTCTATCTATATAATGAGCGAAGCAATAGCAAACAATGAAATTTTAACACTTTCAATAAGTTCTATATCAATAAAAAACTATCTAATTATTAGTGTTTTATTAATCATATTAACCTATTTGTTATGATATTAATAGTATTTATGAGCTTTCTTATGAATTAGTCATATTTAATTTTTTAAAATTCAATGAATTAGCAATTTATGATCCCTAATTAATCTTTATCTATCCGATTGATCTTTTAGCCTTAGTCTTTCGACTAACTAACGTCAACCGTTTTTTACAATCTTAAGATATAGTAAATTTTGAGTCTTGGATCCACGTGGAAAGAATGTGAGATCCTAGCTCATTTTGAAAATGAAGAAACTTACCTTCTCCCACTAAAGTTTTAACTATTGTGAAATGAGGAAGGAGAAGAGAAAGGATTCCAAATTTCATAATCTAATAACGAACACAATTAAAACCAAACACTAATTAGGAACAAATTTCGTTTAAATTGTTGGATTCTGATTTGAAACTTTTTCTTACTACTATTTGCAATGATCCTAACAAAAAGTATGTTGTACTTTTATAAATGGGTTTTATAAATTAATTAAATATAATAAAAGAAGAATGTAGGTAGATAGGAAGTCAAAAGTCAAAGGGAAATTAGGAAGTAGAAGAGTGGAAGAAAGCATTAAAAAAAAGGTATAAAAAATAAATAAAAGGTGGGCCAGGGGTAACGTGTCAAACATCAGATGGCTCCTATTGGCCTTTTAGAGAAATTGGGGCCTAACTTCTACTTACCACGTGGTTTACGTTGCGTCCCACGCTCTCCTCTATCTCCATTTTTTGTCCACGTGTGTTTTTTTAAATTATTTATCAAAATTCATTCTTTAGAAACATAAGTTTAATCACCTGAAACCTCATTAAAAAAAAAGAAGGTTTTTAACTAGCCTAATTATGCTCAATAAGAAGAATAACGGGGTTTTATTTTCTAAAACTAATCGGTGATAAAAAAAATTACTATTGTCTTATATGTTAATGTGAGATTGAGTTTGCATCTCAAACATCATAAGGATAATATTCAATATAGAAGAATAGAAGAATAATGAGGTTTTATTTTTTAAAGACAAAATTACAAAAATAATCCATGTGATTTACCAAAAGTCACAAAGTCAAGGCTCTGATTTTTTTTTTAAAGAACATGGTCCCTGTGGTTATCAAAACTTGTATGAATGGCCCTTTTTGTTGACGTTGTTACTGTTCATCATTTAATGTAAAGGTATTTTAGTCTTTTCAAATAGTCTAATTGGATTAGGTAGATAATTTTTCAGTCATTCATTGAATGATAAATCACTACAAGTGACGGAGATATGCGATTTAAATAACGGAAAATCCAATATTTGAAAATTGTATCTAAAATGACTAGAAACTGAGTATATGACTATGGGTAAACTATATGGATCATTTATGTAATTTTTTCTATATTTTATATTTATAAGTTTAAAGCTTTTCAATCTTTTTAAAATATCACTTTGAACTCTTCATTTTGTACTTTGAAAAATGTTACTTTGATCCCACTATTTTCTAAATTTTCGTGTTTAACCTTGTATTATATATAATTTGATTTTTATTAATAACTTTTATTCGTTAAGCTTAAAAAAACTATTTTTTACATATTTATTTTTTAGATATTTGTCGGTATAATTTAAGGTGGTCAACGTTTCGACTTTAATTTAGAACTTTCTTTTTTTATTATTATTTTTAAATTAGATGGTCTTTTATAAACTTTTCGGTTTAAATTCGAGTTTGTCTAACTTTCGACGTAGTTCGTTTTTTTTTTTGTGTTTAACTTTATGTATGTTTCTTACGTATGAGACGAGTTACATATAATAACTTTCGTTTGTTAGTTCTAAAAAATATATTGTATTCGAGTTTGTCTACATTTCAACGTAGGTTTTGTACATTTTGTTGCTTAATTTTATATATATTCATACGTATCATCCAAGTCACATATAATAACTTTCGTTCATTAGCTTAAAAATGTGTATTATATTCGAGTTCGTCTACATTTCGACACAATTTTTTTTTTAATGTTTCGTGCTTATTTTTATATACGTGTTTTTTTTGTTCATGTTTTTTTTACGTCGAAACATAATTTTAATCAATACAATCGTCAAAACTCAACTTACAAAATTCAATGTTTATAATTATGCAATGGGAAACGATTCGCAACAGGGCATTATAACTCTCCCCCACTTAAATTAGATTTCGTCCTCGAAATTATTCCTTACCATCCCAGGTACGCCAGACAACCCGAAGAACGCAACAACCCCAAGCATACAACGGCCTTTCCAAGGCTACCGAACCCAACCTTAGCAGAACTCTCCAAACCCTCCAAACCCGAAGATGAATGAATCCTTTCGCCACCCGAAAATAACCCCTTACGAAATAATCACATCTACTCAATCTGAAATCTGAAGTCTTGCAATGGTCTGACTCCCTGACAGACCGCCCATACTGAACCATTGTTGAACCCATTCCACTTATCTCCCATCTGACTAGTCAACTTTTGGTAACTTGAGGTTCCCACTAGGAAACAAAATCCCATACCAATTCTTGTTGCAGAATACCTATACTTGACAAAAGGTTGTAAAACCCCAAATCGCTATGTATTAATCGGATTCACTATGATTGGTGTGGAATCCCAATCTAGTGATTAATACAAAACGAGATATGGAACGAATAACACAAGATTAATCTTCAATGCACACTATATTCAATGATAGTCTAGCACATAAGATTCATATTACACTTGGTTTTCTCTCTGTTTCTCTCTTGAACGTATTCTTGGCATATGGCACCACCCAAAAACATATCTCTCACTTTACAAGGCCTAAATAACACTATATATACCTAGACCTAATAACAAAGGCCCAACCCATAAACCCTACTAAAATCACTAAAGGCCAACCGAAATCACATGTGAATTTGGTCCAAACACCACCAAAATCATGGTGTTTTCGGTCCTAGATCGAGAACTCTAAAAGCTTATGAAAAGCAAAGTATAAACCACAATTTGTAACATCCGGATTTCCAGGGGCATTATCGTGTATGTTAATCTTGAGATTTAAGGAGGGACTCGACGAATTGAGGGACCAACTCGCCAAGTCGAGTCGAGTTGATCGCGTGAATTTAATTAATGGACTCGACGAGTCAAGGAAGGACTCGCCGAGTAGGTGTTGGGTAGAGAAACCCTAATTTCCAGGGTTTAAGGCCTATTTAAAGGAACTTATAGCCTCATTTGCGGCTACCCTTCCTTGAGAGAAAACCCTAAACATGTATGGAGAGCCATGAGAGTCTTAGAAGCTAAAACTTGGAGTAAACTAGTGCATCTCTTGAGGAGAAGAGGAGATCACCCATCAAGAGAGCTAGAGAATTAGTGGATCTGGTGTAACTTCATGCAAGGGCTTGAGTAAGAGGTAAAAGCTTGCACCTTTCTTGTTATTTTGCTTAGATCTTGTAGATATGGAAGATTAGGGTTTCTTCCACCATTGTTGGGACTTTGTATGCATAAGGTCTCTCATGAGGCCTAGACTTCAGATCTGGACCTTGTGAGGTCCAAAGAGTCCAGAGATTATAGCTTTAGTTAACCATAGAAGATTTATTGTGGTTAATCATCCTTATTAGAGTTATATTGGCATTGTGAGCTTTATATGCCATGTTTAAACATAAAGCTTGCAGCTTTACGTGAAAATCGATCCTCAAGATGGTAGATCTAGTGTATGGGGTGATGGATCTGCCTTAAATCGTCTGAATGAACATTTGGTCTGAATGAACTCGCCGAGTCGAGCTGGACTGTCACGAGATTGCCGAGGAAAGTAAGTGGAATCGACGATTAGCAAGGGTGCACTCGACGAGTCGGGTCAAACATGGACTGTTGACTCAAGTTTGACTTCTGTTGACTTTGGGGCTTTGATCAACATAAGTAGTAGAGACCATGGAGGGGTAAAATGGTCTTTTATCCACTTCAAAGAGTTAAAAAGAGGAAGAATAGCCTTCGGTCATTAGAGTTGTGATTAGAGTATCACTTAGAGATATTCATCCCTTGTGTTAGGCGGAGGCTAGTTCGAGATTCGGGAGCGGGGTCTTTACTTGCTGCTGGCCAGGTGAGTCTTCTCACTATATTTAACTTAGAGTGGTAAATTGAGTTATATGACAGAGTATCTTGTATGCTATTTATGTGATTGTGATGCACTGCATTATTTCTATGTGATTTATGCTGTGTATGTTCCAGAGTTTATAGAGTTAGAACCGGAAGGTTCACAGAGTTAGGACTAGAGGGTCCATAGAGTTAGGACCGGAGGGTCCACAGAGTTAGGGCCAGAGGGTCCACAAAGTTATAGCCTCGAGTGGCTAATATGTGTTATATGTGGTATTTTGGGGAACTCACTAAGCTTCATGCTTACCGTGTATTGTGATATGTGTTTCAGGTATCTCAGAGGATTGCAGGAAGGCACCGGCTTGATTATACACACCAGAGAAAGAGTTACGTTTTGAGGATCCTGGATTATTAATGGAGTTGTGTTTTGTAATTTGAATAAACAAGACTTCCATAAAAAATGTTATGAAAAGTATGCGATTTTAAAATGAAAAAAAGTTGTTTGAAAAATTACGGTGTTACACAATTTATGACCTAACAATCTCCCCTTGGTTTATAGCTTTCTTTTCTTTTCAATCTTCTCTTTGATCTTGACTGTTAGCTTTAATATTCGATTTATTCACAAATTCAAGATGAACATATGAATTTCTACATGAATGATTTTATCTTGAATAGTTGGACTTCCGTCAAAGATTTGACCTTAAACACACATTGGGTGTAGAGGCTTCTTGTATAAGGTTCTTGAAAATCAGCACTTTCAGCTTTGCAACAATTCAAAGATAATAACAGAGAGACCGATTCTTCTGGATCACTTCGGTAGGTTCATAGATAGCAACAAACTGATTGAGGAGACTTCAATGTAATCTGTCACATAACTTCAAGTACAACTTCATCTTGCTTCTGGGGTTAAAAGATTGAATGTTGAAAAATAATCTTCACTTCTTGTTCCTTCGAATGAGTGTTCATTGTCGATCACAAATGCGTCTTGAAAGTAACCTTGACTAAAAAGTACCTGTGGATCACAAAATCATAACGACCCTTCTCACCACAGTTGTTCAAGGACCCAACCTTGGCTTGGGTGGAGACTACACGCAGTATCTGTGTGAACACGGAGGAACGCACTGCCATTTGTTGAGTATCGGAGAACTACTCGTGGCTATTTTTGATGTTAGCCCTTGTATATCCTTGATCAAAGATCTCAGTACAATTTTTCAAGTCAACAAGTTAACTTGGCCCTTGGCGAGACGTTCAACGATAATTGTGCCTTGTGAGGTGCATCACCCTGGTGCCATGACATCTGTACAGTTTCAGACTTTTAATTCCTTAAATACGACAGTTCTTAGAAAGATACTGCCTAACTGACAATTTGTACAGTTTTAATCTTTTAATTCCTTGTGAAAATAGAGTGAAGTGTAATGACCATCAACTCCATTCCAAGTTTGTTCTCCTTGCTTAGAAAATTCTGATACAGTCTCCTTGAATCTCTTCTTCTTTTGAATTCACTTTTTAAGACAAACAAAACTTTGAGATAAAAAATAAAAATAAAAATAAATTTAGCATACAATAGAAATAACTAAGAAATAAAAATAAAATTAAAAATACACTCAAAAAAATATTTTTGGATTTTTTATTTTTTCAAAAGAAATAAAAACAGGAATAAACATATTTTTGGATTTTTTTAAAATTTTTCTATTTTTGTTTGATTTTTTTAATTCTCCCCCTTAAATTTGTGCATTGAGGAAAAATATGAACAAATTTAACAAAAACAAAAATAATAACTAAATTTAAAACTTTTTGGGATCAAAATTGTTAAGCAATTCAATATCGTTTATTAGCACACACCTGCATGTTTAGCTTTGGTCAATCACCAATATTGTGGTCCACTTAAACACAAAAGGATATTGACAAGTTGTACATATTATAAATGACAAGACATTTTGATTATATTCGTAAATAATATTCCTAAATAGACCATTTTGTTGACGACGACCAAGGATATTGTTGTCCGCTTAAATTCAGCAACGAGATTTACAGTTAGCCTTTAGTTAATTCAATTTTAAGTGCACTAAAATGTGTTCCCAATTTCACGACATACCATAGCAATAAAGGAATTCCAAAGAGCTCTTTACTTTAGGTGAGTGCTCAATAATTTGAGAGAGAAGATAGATATAGAGATGCATATGTTGTATCCCAGGTCGGTCTCTTCCAATTACGCAGAGGAGACAGCATATGACTAACATAGATAGAGGGTTAGAGAGAGAAAAGAGCATATGTTGTGTTCTAGGTCGGATCCTCCGATCACGCAAAGGGGACAACATATGACTGAGATAGATAGATACAGAGACGCATAGATAGATATGTATAGAAATAGAGTGCATATGTTGCGTCCCAGGTTGGATCTCTTCCAATCATGCAAAGGGGGCAACATATGACTACCAAAGAGGATAAGAAAGAAAAACAATTTCACACCGACCTACTTTATCAAACCCCCCCCCCCCCCCCAGTCACCCTATCAGCACCCGAATTAAGGACATAAGTCCGTACATCGAAGAAGTATTGAGCCACAGTTCTAGATGCTAATTAACTTTAATTTATCTCGTAGGCTCCCTTGTTTATCTCACTGCTCAATCTATCCAAGCATCGTATGGTCAGTCCAAATGAAACTATCTAACTCCAGATGAGTTAACACTATCAAGTCCTTTCATTGTCAACAGTGTTTAGTCCTTTCATTTGAATCCTTTGTGCCTACAAGCACATTGAACACAAAGTCTAAACAATTTAGTTTTAGTGCATTACACGTATTTCATATTGTCCTTTAACACTAAACTTCATATCACTTCCCAAAAACACTTACGAAAGAACACTTATTTTTGGAATTTTTGATTTTATAATTTTTATGAAACTTTTTTTTATTATTTTTTTTTTTGTATTTTTGATTTCTCCCCCTTGATTTGTGCATGAGGAATAAATAAAATAAAAATAAATGCACAAATTTAAATAATTTGTCTTTGAAACGAATCATTTTAAGAAAAACTCAGGAGTATCAAAAGAATTCAAACCATAATTCAGCAATTGAAGATGCATCTAGATGACTTGAGAAAAACAAGCAGATGCAGTGACGTATTCAACCTCAACTGTGTTTCAATTCCGAAATGAAGTTAACAGATTCAACACGTCGTTAAACACGATCCCTTTTTGTGATCCTTTCTTTCTTCCTTCCCGCAAAGGACACATACCCTCACTTAAAGTTCTGAATGTTGTGCAGTTGAGAGATGTCTTCTATAATGTGTCTGGAACAACCACCATCAACGTACTGAAGTCAGATGATATTCCTCCATATCTGCTCCGACACAGAGTGCGGGATTAGTTGGTCTTGGGAACCAAATCCATTTTGAAACTAGGTTGACTTTTATCATCTATGCAGGATACTCTTTCCCATAACATATCATGTTTATCACACACAGAAGATGAAGAGATGTTAGAATCATTAGATGACTTAGGAGTGTGAACTTTTGGTACCCATCTATAGTCTGGTTTAACCCATTTCTTGTTTGATCGGATGGATGCCCTATCACTTGCTTTAGAACTTGAAACCGATCGCCGAGATGATGTCGACCTAACTAATCTTGGTTTGACTGAACCATATCTTGAATTTGACATCTTGTCCTACATTCCCTTCTTATCCTTGGGAGATTGATTCTTGCCCTTCTTAGCATTCCAGTCATCATTGTGTGAACGTGACCTCGAAGGGTTTCGTTTGGAGGATCTCCATCTTGTCATATTCTCGCAACCTTGTTTGTAGTAGGGAACATAAGCACGATTTGGACAATTTATGGCATGTGTCCACGTGTTCCATAGTGGAAACATGTCTATTTCTTCATGTAGAAGTTGTTTCTGTCTGTCCATGGTAGCATAGCCATGCCTTGTCTCTGATTGTTCCCACAAACACACTTATAGCAACTAGTCTGTTTCACTTGTTTTGGTGGCCTGTATTTACCAACAATAGGTTTGTTAGAAGAATTAACAAAATTAGAAGCAACATATCCAGAGTTCAAATAGACATTTGTTAGACAATCAACAAAATTAACAAAACTATAATTATTTCTGTTCTCCTTGTTCTCATCTTCCAATACTTTACCTGCACATGAAGTAGAAGCATTAGTATTGCTCACCTCAATACTCTCAGTTGGGCCAGATTGTTCAGTCTTAACTGAAGCCGGTACAAGGGGTGGCCATACTGAGCATGTATCTCTACCTCATTGTTTTCAAGGGACGGGGTATAGTTATCATTGAATGGAGGTGGAACACTATGATACCCTATACCCTTATTCTAGTTATCTTTAAATTTGAATTGTTTTTCTATCATGGACACAACTACCTCACTTGACACGTCAAATTTCTTAAAGCTAAATTCAACATCTTTATATTTAGTTTTTAATGCATCAAGTTCGGCTTTTAACTTTGCAACCTCCTCTTTAGCATAATCGTAGTGTTCACATTTAGTGTTGTATTCTTCCCTAACTCTTTTTAGATCTTTGGTTTGGGCCTCAAAATTTTCATTCAAGGGTTTTTGGGCCTTTCTGAGAGTATATTGTTCATATTTAAGGTCCTCTATGTCCCTGATTAATAACTCATGTTGATCACGATAATGTTTAATTTCAGCTTCACATAATTGAGAACATGAGGTTTCACTTACCTCTTTTGTGTTGTTGTAAGAGCTCATAATTTACCAAAATGAATATGATTTAGTAATTTTTTTTGACCAAAAACCAGAATAAATGCCCTTTGACTTGAATCCTAGAAAATTAAACTTGAAAGTCAAACTTGAAAGTCAAACTTGAGAGTCAAACTTGAAAGTCAAACTTTTTGTCCAAAAGAAAAAATAACCTTAATCGAGAACAAAAGTTTCTAGACCGAAAACGAGTGTAGTTGACCGAATATGTGGCTTTCTGAACAAATACGAAGCTATAAGACCGAAAACGAGGTTATTTGATCGAAAACGTGGCTTTTGAACCAAAAACTAAGTTTTAGACCGAGAATGTGAGGCCTCTTGACCGAAATCTTGAAAAATCCAAGAATCGCACTGAAAATGTGAGGCTTCCTGACCGAGATCTTGAAAACCGAGAAGTCTGACAGAGAAGTCCGAACCGAGAACCTTCGCACCACGAACCGCGAGGCTGCTGATTGAGAATGAGGTTGTGGATCGAGAACGAGATCCGTCACTGAGAACTTCACAAATCCTAACCGAAGACGCTGATGGCACCGAGATCTCCTAGGGTTTGACCGAGGACTGAGGTTTGCCGCCGTGATCTTGCAAATTTTGACCGAAGACCCCCAAAACTTGCCAAAAAACACGAAATTTGCTAATTTTAAAACCAAAATCGATCAAAATCTTTAAAATGGGGAAGAACATGAAGACCAATGAAAAAAACTTCGTCAAATATAAATCAAAAACACCCGAAACTCCAAGAAACATTGAATACTTTGCAATAACCCGATTGATACCAATCCTAAGCTTCGATACTAATTATAAACCCCAAATCGCTATGTATCAATCAGATTCACTATGATTAGTGCGGAATCCCAATCTAGTGATTAATGTAAAAAGAGATATGGAATGAAGAATACTAGATGAATCTTCAATGCACACTATATTCAACAATAGTCGTCTGGTACATAAGATTCGGATTATAGTTGGTTTTCTCTTTGTTTCTCTCTTGAACATGTTCTAGGCATATCGCACCACCCAATAACGTCTTTCTCACTTTACAAGGCCTAAATAACACTATATATACCTAGACCTAATAACAAAGGCCCAACCCATAAACCCAACTGAAATCACTAAAGGCCAACCGAAATCACAAGTGATTTCGGTCCAAACACCACCCAAATCATGGTGTTTTCGGTCCTAGACCGAGAACTCTAAAATTTTATGAAAAGCAAAGTATAAACCACAATTTATGAACTAACAAAGGTTCAGATAATCCTTCGAATGAGAGACTCATCCCTGCAACGGTTAGACTCAAACAAGAGTTGCACAACATGGTCAAATCATTTAATCAAAGATTATTTAATCCAAAGTGCAAGTGAACAAACATATCCTCCAAAAAACAAACGACTCCACACACGAGTTCCAAATCAATAATACTGCCTGGACTTATCTTGATTCCCTTCACGAATAGAACCAATCCAAGACAGAATCACAAGAGCTTGATCTATCACCAAAACTGAATCCATTCCTTACCCTTGAACCCTTCGATTGATTATGTTGACATATAGATACCCCAAATTCTTGTCCCATGAAAAGAAAATCCTGCACATAAACACTCGCGATTCCCAACTCGAGATCTCACCCAAAAACCAGCCCAATACTTAACTCATAACCCGAGATCCACGGATTTGCACTTGCATTTCACCCAATACCTTCTAATTCACAACAAATCCTCACTAGACTGGGATATAAAGGTTCCCAAACCATCGCTGAGACTACCGGTCTAGCACCTGGTCCAACCACCAGGTTCACAAGAGTCTAAATAACAAGGCTACCCAATCTATAACCCCTTTATGTCACACAATGACCACCCGCTTAATCCTGCAACTCAAGATCCAAAACCTTGACCCAACGGTCTCTACCAGGTCCCACCTCCATTTTTATAATCATACGAGCCTCACCCACTGACCCGACCCAACTATAATACCGAGTAGCCTCGCCCATGGGTCCTACCCATCTAAAGCTACATAGGCCGACTCTGCCTCAGACCCCCAATGGTCCTCAATCTAACACAAAGAAATACTCCTCAACAATCCTGACCAGCGTGCCCAAGGCACGGACTGATTTCCCCTTTACGCTCATGACCATATCAAACGATAGTCTACCTCGAACTGGTGAATTCTACGATCCCATTGTAGTATCTCAACACTTCTTACCAATCATGGTTACCACCCATGGCCTTACCACATCCTAACCATCACAACCCCACACATCCTGAGCCAAAACCTACATCCAATTGCATCCAATATGTCGTTCGGGTCATCCCTTGAATTCGAAATCCCTCAACCTGGACTCAAACACAAGCCTACTATGCATAATGAAGAAGATGTTGACGAATGGTTGGAAGTTTCATGAACTCGCACTTTCACAACCTCAATCTCAACAGCCACTTGGGTCGTCTCTCCTCCTGACCAGGAGGTGAGACTTGCTCGAGTTCCACACCCTTCCTAACTCCCAAAATTCTTCATCGATTCTCCCCCACTAGGATTTGATGAAGCTCTTTCATCTCTCGATGGATTCCCGACCCATCAACCTCATATAGCATAAATTTCCCATGACCTGTGCTACTCAATACTAGTGTTCCATTACTAGCCAAACTCAATGATCGGCCAACTTCTAAAATTATGAAGAATACCCTTGAAATCTTAACCATTCTGATAATCCAAATCACCTCCCTTGATACCTTACCAATTCCTTGAGTTCTTATATTGGCCACTAAAAACTATAACCCTTGCCTTGAACTGACGAATCTTTATCCCAACTTCCATTCTCAAAGAATCACTGAATTCTAACCAACTACAACCCATGTGGATATAAAACTTCCAATGACCAAACAACTCATGCAACTAACACTACCATCTTCCTGCTACCGCTCCTATCCTAGCAACGCTAGTGTTTGAACCTAAAAGCTTTTCCATAGGCAACCGACGACAATACCAAAATAGATGATAAAACTACTGAACCCTGACTTCACTGAAGAACTAACCCGCTAACCCTTACCAAAGGTCCTTCAATCAATACCCCAGAATTAATCCCAACAAACACCCGAATAAACAACTGAACATGCTGACACCCGCTCAAAAAAATACGACCCACTAATCTATTTATCTAGGACTCTCGTCATGCGGAATTGCATATTAGAATCCTTGATAATATAACCTATAAAATAGAAAAAAATCAACCGAGATATAACTTAACCAAACCCAAGCGAAATTCCAACGCAATATAAATTCCCGATAACAACCCAGAAGAAAACAAAAGATGACATTTCCGCAAAAGCACTTGAAGGAATCCTAACCTCCTCCGCCTGAGTTACTTTGACCATCATGAGAACATCGTGCCAAAATCTCCTCTGATCCCAATGACAAGAAATAACAATAGGATCCTCCTTCCTAAAGGATTCTAGGGATCTACAAACCTCAAGATCCAGATAAGCCCCCAACTTCCCTGCTACAAACTCGGCCCGAAAGGCCCCAAGACGACCATCTAAAAGTTCCAAAATCCCTTCCTTTCTTCCTTGACTGAACCAAAGATCACCGAGGTCCATTCCAAAGTAACGCGAGTAATCTCCCATGAGATGAACTCTTGCGTCTGCCATCGATCGACTTTGTACTTGCTACTGAGCTGGAACCAGAATCTGAACCCCATTCCTGAGTGCTCAAAACGATACTCAAAACAACATGCAAGAGATTCGAATATACCCAAGAATCCTCATCCCATAGGCTTACTAGATTCTCCAAGACTCTCCCGGATTCGAGTATGGATTCTGTACTTTCAGTAGTACGAGCCCAATACTACCTT
Source organism: Lactuca sativa (assembly GCF_002870075.4). Taxonomy (NCBI): domain Eukaryota; kingdom Viridiplantae; phylum Streptophyta; class Magnoliopsida; order Asterales; family Asteraceae; genus Lactuca; species Lactuca sativa. The sequence goes on from NC_056629.2 coordinate 191,386,619, forward strand.
CTACACCTATCCATACTTTCCTCAAGAATCCTCCCAAATCCTCAAAGTCACCTTCTCAAATCCACACACCAAGCACTCGCTACCCAACGCAACAAAAACCCACCGAAGCAATCCCTAGGCTTTCTTAGGTTCTCGACCTCACCCTACCATCAGCTGCTGAAGAACCCCCATAATGCCAGTTACCCACCTCATGAATACAATCACATGGAACAAAGCTTAGATAATCCTTCGATTAACAGACTCATCCCTACAACGGTTGGACTCAGACAAGTGCTGTGCAATAGGGTCAAATTCATCACTCTGAGGTTGTTCAACCCTTGTCACATGTGACTTGACATATTCACTTAGTAGCTAACTCCCATCACCTAAGATTTCCATAAAGCACAAAGTAAGAAACATTCATGGAGTAGCACTCTAATCCATAGAATAATCACAAATCTCCAATCCCACATAAAACCCATACTAGGGGTTCCCACTCCTGCTACTGATTACCTTACACATACAAATCATACCTAATCCAGTATCCCATGCTTCCTAGGCTACCAGGCATCACATATCATGCCAACCTATTACTGGCTAATTAGAACTAGCATGCGACTCTACAAGTTCATATAATAGGCATATGAAGAAATCCTTGGCCCTAACTAGCATGCGATTCATAGATTCATAAATCAAATCATACCAGATAACATGTATGGGTTTTTTGGGAGAAACTTACCTGAGCTCGGCTGATTGCATGCACCACACCCTTTTTTCTTTTAGAAAAATCCCTTTTTAAAAATATATTTCTTTTTGAAAAACTTTACCAAATCCTCAGTTTGAGTTCAAACACACCCGAGATTGTGCCTGAATCCCTCAAACCAAGGGTCTGATACCAACTTGTAACGTCCCAAAAATAATGACATAAAATTTTCGTTTTTAGACTAATAAATCGCTAATACATATCATTTCCATAAAACCAAGGTAATCAAGATTTAACAAAACATCATTGGATCAGAGTAAATTACAGAATGCGAAAACATGTGGTGTGTGCTCTGCAATCATCGCAATCTCTTCCATTTGAAAACCAAAGTACCTGAAACATAAACTGAAAACTTTAAGTACAAATCTTATTGAGTTCCCCCCACCATACCGCATACAAAACAATCATACTGCCAAGCATATCCGGGTGCTAGCCTACCATTTCAGTCTATTTCAATCGGATATTGCGGAGCATATCTAGGTGCCCGGCATGCCCCTTCGGTCTATTCCGATTGGAGATGCACAAACCACAGATCCGATCCGGTTCGATGATGTCAAAGGCAATCCAGTTTCAGCCAAGATCTGATCCGGTTTCAAACCAGTTTTGACCGGTTTTCCCTCCCCCGAGTCCGAACCGGTTTAATCCGATTCGATTTTTGCAAAAAAAAAAATTAAAAAAAAAAACATTTTTTGGACCTCATATATAACACAAAATGCAAAATAGGTTCATTAAAATAGTTAAAACTTACATCAAACGTAGAATTAGAAATAGTTTACAAACTAGTTAACTAATAATAATAATAATAATAAAGTGGCGTTATAACATTTAGCCAAATAGAAATAGTTTTTGTGGTCTTCCACTTCGTGTCGCCTTCACTAAAATATTCTTCAACCACAATGCTAACCTCATCGTCTTCATCTTCATCCTCATCTTTATCGTCTTTCTCTTCCGGAGGTGTAGATAAGCCTTGTGCATATTCTTCATCCATGATCTCCGGTTCAACAATTTGTGCTAGTGGGCCTTCTAGTGATGCCAAGTGTTGTATACGTTCCACTGAATCCAATTAATCCTTCAAGAAAATGCAAACCTCTATCGCAACCGGGGTAAGATTCATCCTCAACTTTGATAAAACTCTACCACTAAAAGAAAATGCGGATTCCGAAGCTATCGTGGAAGCTTGGACGGTTAGTAAATCGCGGGCTATGACAGAGAGAATATGAAATTGTGCTTCCTTTTCTCTCCACCAAGCCAAAAGATCCGTATTTTTAAATTGTGGTGCACTCATGAATTTTAAAAATTTTGACCCCGTATAAATTCAAAGTTCGCTACTAGGGGTTAATGTGCGTGTTCTTTTGTTTTGTTCCTCCAAAAGGTAGTTGTAGAGGTCGATATGAAAATCCGTTTGAACCCCACTACTATGCGATGTGCCACTAGTAGAGTCGGTTACACTTGCAAAAGTTTTTGACATATTGCCATATTTTGTAGCGTAAATGTCAAAAAATTAGTAAAAGTATTATTAAAATTGTGTATTTGGTTATGGTTGTTGTTTGAGTCATCTTTGTGCAAATTTAAAGACAGAGAAATTTTGGTAATCAAAGCCTCTACACTCGTAACATTGATACATGGGTTTAATGCCGCGGCGCAAGTAAAAAGTGGTGACATTTCTTTGAAATATTTGACTAACTTTTGTCTTATTGGTCTCATAACCAAAAAAAATATTTCACTTCTTTGTTCAAAACGCTCCAATTGTGCGAACATCAACCGTAATTCATTTAGAAACAACGGACTTGTAGGGTAATACATGTCCAATAAAAAAGTGGTTGATTGTTTAAAAACTTTTAACATTTCCACAAACTCTTCCATCAAATACCAATTAAAATCCGAAACCGGGTTTTTTCCTTTTGAATTTGTCTCATAAAATAATTGCAAAGCAATTCTTTGACGTGTCAAACTTTCAAACATCATGTACGTCGAACTCCATCTAGTGTCAATATCCTAATGAGGACTATATGGAGTTACGTTAATGGAAATGGCAAACTTTCGATATTTTTCCATTGTAGCTTTATTTTTTCCAAAAACTCCAGTTACACAGTTTTGAATTTTTCAATCGTCGAATTTATCATTGTTAAACCATCTTGCACCGCATGATTAATAATGTGACAAACACATCTAGATGAAAAAATGAGTCATCCAAAATAGGTTGATATTTTGCAATTAATCTTTTTGAGGCGGCAATATTGTTACTTGCATTGTCAAAAAAAATATAGATGATTTTGTCGCTTAAATTATAAGTCTCTATAACGCTTACTAAAATTGCAAATAATCGTGCCCCTATGTGAGGATGCACAAAAAGTTCAAAAACAATAACTCGTTTGTTCATTACCCAAGTAAAGGGATCTATCCAATGAACCGTGACGACAAGATAGCTTTTGGGACAGCTTCCGGTGGAGGACCAAACATCACAAGTTAAAGAAACACCGGTTTTTATATTTAAAAATCTCAATTGCATATCTTTTTTGGCTATATCCCAATATTTTAAAGCATCGCGTCTAAGAGAAGTGCGACTTACTTGCCGGTATTGTGGTTGCATTTTTTCCCGCAAAATCCTTGTTAATCGTGGGTTGTCGAACTGGTTGAAAGGCAAGCCCTCTTGAATCACGAACTTGTAAAAGCTTTCACGAATGTCATCATTGTTGTAAATGAAGGTCGCCCCATCGGGAGTAATATTTGGTTGATCCGGATCGCCTTGACCTTTTACAACCGAACAAGTTTTTGTTGTATGACTCCTCAACGTACTATTGCTATATTTTCCCAAAAACATCCCACACTTCTTGCATCTCACTTTTTCCTTCCCGTTCGACAACAAACACAAATCATAATGTTCCCACACTTCTTAATTCCAAGTGGTTGGTATGCTTTAAACCACCGTTGCATCCGCATCTTGACTCGCGGTAGAATTTCTTGAGCTCATTTTTGGAGTATTATGAAAATAGAAGTATAAAGTAGTAGAATTTTGTGTAAAATTGAAATGTAGCAAATGCCATGTATTTATGTGTTTGGAAGGGCCAAAAAGTCAAGAAAAGTCAAACTAGCCATTTTTTAGGGTTCCACCGGTTAGAAAAAAAATAAAAAATGCCTATTTTTTAACGGTAAAAAAATATGGTTTTAGATCCGGTTTCAGTCAAATCTAGTTTACGATCCGAGGTCCAATCCGATTTTCCGTTCGAAGCTCCAAACCGATTTCAATCCAGTCGCCGGTTTAATTCGAACCGGTTCGGTCAAAACCGGTTTTGACCAAATCCGGTTTCCGGATCGGATCGGATCCTATGGGCCAATCCAGTTTTCGTGTGCATCTCTAATTCCAACTGAATAATGTCGAGCATATCTGGGTGCTCGACCTGCCCATTCGGTCTATTCCAACTAGATACCGGGTCTATTTCACCAATACCACTACCACATAATATCACACATAATTCACATAATCATCAAACAATACATGCACCATCGATAATTATCACAAATACAATCATCATGCTATATCATAACTAGTGGGTCAGCGTTGGTGCCTTCGACCCATGAATTCTACGAAGGGAGACTCACCTCGCACTGCCGAATCACACAGAAAATCCTTGGCTGCTGGCTGACCAATCCCCGAATTATCAATATCGAAACAACACCAAATTAACATTTGGGTTCCAATCCATAACTATAAATCCATTACTAGGGTAAATGACCAATTTATCCCTTACCAAGTTTGGACCAAGACTTAGGCCTAAATGTAATAATCCAAAAGACCTAAATACCAAAAACCACCCAAGGCCTAATCCATGGCCCAACTTTCCAAATTGGGCCAAAACCTATTGTAGACCTTCTCAAAATAATTATCAGCCCAAAACCTGATGGCCCAACAAGACCCAAGACAACTAAGCCCAACAGAAACAACCCAGCCCAACTGAAGCCCATATAAAAAAAGTCCAAGTCCAAAAAGACCAATTCCCATCTGATTAGACGTACGCACGACGTATATGGCTTGTACACTCGGCATACGTCGCTGGTCCAAAAACGGGTATCATAGTCGGAATATGGGACGTTACCTAGTGGTACGCAACGTTCCCGATGGCCACCCCAATGACTTAATCCTTTAAGACAAACATTCAAAACCTTAGAATAGCTAAATATAATTAACTTGATCCATAAAGTCGAAGGCTTTAAGCCTTTGCATGGCTTAATGAAGCCCAACACCAAAGATGAACTCTAAAGGTCAAAATCACCCCAAAATGTCTTAAAAACTTCTTAATACCTTAAGACCTCAGTCCAAACTTCTAGATATGATTCAAAGGGACTTCTTAAGTCATAAAGTTCCTGATTTTATGACTTAGCATAACATAATGGGACCGAAATCAAAACCTTAAGTCCCAAGCTTCACCAAAAGACTACCAAATCATGCGTGGAAGGTTTATACTCATCAAGATTCAAACTTTGTGACTCCATAACCCCAACAAGGAACAAATATGAAGCTCAAAGGCTCTAGAGTAACTTCTACTCACAAGAACCACCTCAAAGGGACCAAAACAATAACAAAATACCACTTAGCTATATCTATATGAAAGAGTTATCAAGGTTGAGACTTATACCTCCATAAGATAGATCTAGGTGCGCAAGGCCTGGATCCAAAAGCTCTAAATCAAACAATGACTCTTCAAGAAGTTCCTTCTTCCTCCTCAAACACCAAAAACTCACAAAATCACAATAAAGCTCAAGAAATACTCATATGGAGGCTAGGGTTTCATTCATAGGGTTAGAGAGGATGGAGGCTGAAGGAAATGAGGGTTTGAGGTGAGTTAAGGTCTTTAAATAGGGTCCAAGACCCTAAATTAGGGTTTTCATCTGGCCTACGAATGCCCAACATTCCCAACGAATACCCAACGTTCCCCAAAAGTTCCAGCGTCTACTTTTGCCATGAACGTCATGCGTTCCCACCTGGTATGCCATGTGTACCCGATTTGGACCAAAACCCCTCTAACTTTAAGTGGTCATAACTTTTGCATCTCTTATCCGTTTTCGACATTCTTTATATCCACATAAAGGTAAGGTGAAACCCTAAACTCCTATCAACTTACTTTTCCTTGAAAACCAATCGAATACAATTCAAAAATTCATAGAAGGCCCGAACCAACGCCTTTACCGATACCCTTGGGATCTAAAACACAAACCAAATACCCAGATCATCCAAATTACATCATCCACATCCAAATGAGCCCAAACCTTAATTCTTCAAGGGTTCTAAGTCTGCTAGTACCCACTCCTTGATCACCACCCTTAATGGGAAACGATTCGAAACAGGGCGTTACAATTCTAGACTACATTTTAATCAATAATATTCTTAAGATAACATATTGTAAAGATAACTTACCCACAACACCGCCAATTCTTCACCATTAGGATACATTTTTATCCAAAAATCGATACTTTGAAATGTCTGAATTGGAGGTTTCCTTGAGCCCGAAATGCGAATCTAACATAGAACTGTTTAGAGCATAATATATAGGTGGGACAATAGTAACTAACTTGTCGGATTTATTCGGATGGTGCATCCGACCAAAATCAAGTATGGAATATCATATTCCAAACTAGTTTGTTATTTTGAAAAATAAAATTTATTTTATCTTTAATTCTACATCAAATTATGATTTCTTTTGTTAATAACCCCAGTTTATAAGACTAGTGGGTATGGGTTTGAAACGTCATGGAGCAGGATGAGGTGGCCTTCCTCCACACCAAAACACCGCCCCAAGGCTACACGACATGGTAGATTGTTGAGATGGAAATGTTGGGCAATGCAAATGGGAGAATGAAAGATCGTTCAATGGCCAAGTTTAACTTTATTCACGTTTTCTCTCTATAAATATAAAAAATCACATCATTTTTACACACTATTATCATTTTTCTATCTTTACATTAATTTCCAACATACTTTTATGGACTCTTTTGACCCATCCTCCAAAGATGATGATATATTCAACATTATAATGTATGAGTATTACATTAATGAACTACAAGATTAAAATGAAGACACTATACAAACAAGAAGCACGAGGTTAAATAGAAATCACATGGCGACACACAAATGTCTATATCATGGTTACCTTTCATATGGCAATGTATACAAGTCAAAGGATTCCAAATGATGATTTTTTTAGTGGGAATGTGTTTCTATCGATAGTCAATGCCTTGGAAATTAGGTATTGTTTGTTCCATATTTATACCTATTAAATATATCTTTATACAAAATAAGTACATATTTTACCTATTAAATATATCTTTAGGTATTTTTTTCCAGTTGAAATATGATACTAGATGTAGCAGTGATTAAAAGAGTTGCAAAAGATATATCACAGCAACTCGGTTGATGGATAATGGGGAGTCACCCTATTATGTTGACGAGTATCTAAAAATGTTTGTGAGAATTGTAAGAAAAAGTTTGTATAGATTGGAAAAAGATGTTGAAGTATTTGGTGGTATTTATTTAAAGAAACATTCGTTGAATGATGTTCAACAACTATATGTGACTCGTGAAGAGAGACATGGTTTTCCTGATATGATTACAAGCATTATTTCGGAGAAATTTTCCCCATGCATAGAGATGGGAGTATTCACATGGTGATCATGGAGCACCTCTTTGATATTAAAATTTGTTGCTTCCCAAGATTTTTGGATTTGACATGCTTATTTTGGGGTTGTATTTTCCAACAATGACAACAAGTTCTTGATCAATCACCAATATTCAACGACATTTTGTTATGAAAGACATTGGATGCTCCTTTTAGAATGAACGAAAATAAATATAATTTCGAGTATTACCTTAATGATGAAATATATCCTACATATTCCACATTTGTGATGAAATTTCGATACCCATTGGAACGAAGAGAAAAATTCTTCAAGAGATGACAGGAAGCAGGACGAAAGGATCTAGAATGTGCTTTTGGAGTTCTAAAGTCGATGTGGCATATATTAGAACATACAACACGTCTATATGAGATATAAAATTTACGATATATTATGTATGCATATATCATAATGCATAATATGATAATGGAAGATCAAGGGAGGAATATCGCAAAATATATGCCATCGTAGCGTTGACACGTATAATTTGTACCGGGAACCACATAATATTTGCATAGAATTGTTGACATTCAAGATGACGACAAACACGAGCTGCTTCGACAAGACTTGATAGATCATATCTATGATGTTGAAGATGATGACGAGTAGTGTCTTTAGTAATGTATTTAAACGTTATGTTATATAAAATTATGTAACTTATTTTCTAAACTATAGAAAAATTAAAGAATGAAATAAAAAAATTAAACCTCGAAAAAAAAGAAAAAATAATATGACATAAAAATTAAAGTTGTGTGGTTGTGTGATGAGTCTTTTCTAACAAATACAAAATGTTGTAAAGATGGCATGACATATGATATGTCAAACAAAATGAAATGGATAATGTGATTATAACCATTAGTGATTAGCCTAACAGTAACCCATATCATAAAACAAACAAAATTCTTTGTACTAATTATATCATACAATATCAAATTCTCAAAAACATCAGAGTGTATTAAATAAGTAGTGAAAAATAAGTCTATGGGGTCTATTTCATCCCAAAATACTACACACTATACATAACTTAACGGGTCTATATCATCCTAAGTGAATGCTATGGGCCAAATCATAGTCTTGATGTGATGGGCCAAATCATGGTCTTTACTTGTACAAGTGTCAGCGGCCGGATCATGGTATTCCATACAGCTGTCATGGACCAAACCCTGGCCTTCCATGCAAAAGTCACAAATATAACTAACATCCTACATAGTATATGGAGAAGACTCTCCACACGAACACAATCAACAACTAATAGGCTCACACGGTCGAAATATGGATGCTACATACCTCCTAATGAACCATACAAGGTAAAATCATAATCTACCTTCTAAAACTAGCCATTTGACTAAAACTCAACCAAAGTCAAAAGTTAACGGTCAAAGTCAACTACAACGGTCTTCCACATTGTAGGCAACCAATGGCCACGTCGTGGTCATTCAACTTGATCCCGATCAAAAACTAGTTAACACACCATGGTAGACATTCTACCATGTCGTAGCAGAATCCATACAACATAGTCATGACCGGACCAGTCTCCATGCCATGGCAAGAAAGTCACCATGCCATGGAAACTATACATGGACATCTTAATGGATTAAGCTCTTAAATCCTAATCCCAAGAGCTCTAAAGCTTAGAACTGAATCTCCATAAGGTCTTGATGGATAAAGTTGCCAACTTTATCCATTTAGACACCCCACTAAGTTAAGGTCTCTAATCCAAAATTCTTAATAATTGCACCAAAGGCATAAACACCAAAATGATTCATGCAAGACCGCTTTCCAACCAACACCACGGTCTAAAAGCCAAAATATGCACCCAAAGCCTCTGGAATACATTTAAACTCCTAGGACAAGAAGATTGGGACCAAAAAGCTCATAAAAGACCTAGAACAAAATCTAGAGAAACAAGGAGAAATGTTGAGACTTTATACCTCCACAAGGTCTGAAATATGATAAAGATGTTGGATATAAGTTGGAACCAAGCTTTAAATGTAATGCTCTATTCCGAATTGACTCCTAGTATGTGGTTATGTCTCAAGGGTCGGTCATTATAAGGATTATGGTTCTTAGGATGGTAAGATCTAGGCCCATTTGGGTGCGGGTGATGTATTAGAAGTTATCTGCGTGTTTGGTTCGTGTTTTGGAGCCTATGGGTATTTCGGTAAAGTGGCAGTTCGGGCTTTTGTGGAAAATGGATTTTTGTTCAGAAGGTCTTAAGAAAGGTTTGAGTTGTTAGAAGTGTTGGGCTTCTCGTCACCTTTCCGTGGATATAAGGATCATCAGAATCAGGCTTATAATGAAGACGTTATGGCCTTCAGATGTTTCGTGGTTTTCAGGCTTAGCCGAGTACACGGGGGGGGGGGGGGGGGGGGGGTACACAAAGAGTAAGCTGGGCGTACCTTGGAGTACGTTGGGTGTATTTACCTAGATGTTTGTGAATGTTCCCCGGAGTACGCTGGGTGTACTCCAATCAGATCAGAACCCTTATCTCATAACCTAACCCTAATATCTTCAGCATTCACCCGTCTAAACCCTAGAAATCGTCATACATCATCCATGGTTGAATTTTGAGCTTATGGAGTCCATTTTTGGGGTGTTTGATCCATTTTCAAGAAGATGGAGTTTGATGCAAAGATAGGAATCAAGGAGGAGCTTATGGATCTAGTCCTTCTCAGCTTAATGAAGGTATAAAGCTCTGAAATTGACCATTGATATCTTAGATCTCTCTTTGTGAGTTTTAGTTCATTTTGGTACCAAGGATGAAGCTTTATGGTTGAAATATGATTCTTAGGCTTAGGATTGCCACTCTTGGTGTTAATTAAGCCTCTAAGACAGAAAGTTGCAATCTTGAAGGTCTTAATGGGTTCATGCAACAATTAAGACCATTTTTATGGAAGTAGAATGCCATTTTTGGAGTTTGGGTTTGTTTGGGGCATGCAAAGCCACCAAGTCAGTGACTTTATGGGTTTAGATGTTAAGTATAGCTCAGATAATGATTTGGGCCGGTGGGATCAAGTATTAAGCACTTAATGGATTTTGGGCATGAGTTGTTTGTACGCTGGGCGTACTATGTAGTACATTATGCGTACAGTCCATTTGCCCAGTACGTTAAGTGTATAAAAGAGGTACGCTGGGCGTACGCTCTTAGGAGGACTTGGGCCTTAGTGAACTTCGGACCTTTGGGCCTTAATGGTTTTGGGCCTGGATTGGCGGTTTATTGGGTTTGAATGTATCTTGGGCCAATATTGGAATAGTTGGGCCTATTGGGCCTTATGGCCTAATATAGAAATGGACTTCACATTTGTGGGCCTCAGTTTAGGCCAATTCTTGGATTAGGTTGTTGTGGGCTTTCGTGGGCCAACTGGGGTCAATATTGTTGACTAAGGAGAATATTGGGCTTTAGTATAAGGTCCATTAGAAAGGTCCGGACCTAATTTTGGAAAATTGGGTCATTGATGGTTTTATGGACATTATAGTGTGGGGCTTTTGTTTTGGGATTGGGCCTTAGTTTTGGATCATATTGGGCCAGGGGTAGAATGGTCATTTTACCCCATTCATGGATTAAGGATCATGGTATGGGACCTAATTGCTAATTGGGTATATTGTTTGGTAGTGACAACTGGGGAAGCTGGCAAGGCAACCGCTAAGGAATTCATGTGGGAAGCTTTTGTAGTGCGAGGTGAGTGTCCTCACCATACCAATGGGTCTAAATCACCAAGGCTGGGCCATTTTATGGTATGTGGTACAACAGCTGAAGTTGTATTATGTGGCATGATAGTTGGCTATGTGCTAGGAAGTATGCTAGTGGTATTTGTGGTATTTTGCATGAAAGACCATAGGAGAGCCCATGACACAGGGATGTAAGACGAGGTGGATAACCCTTGGCTTTCCTATTATGTTTTAGTGTTTATTGTAGGCTCACTACTAATATGTATGGTACGCTTGTATAGGTGTTATGGTAGTTGTCTTTGTGATGCTTGCATGGAAGACCATGGGAGAGGCCATGGCACTTGGATGTAAGACCATGTAGAGAGACCATGGCTTTCCTATTAAAGACCATGGGAGAGCCAATGGCACTTAGGTGTAAGACCATGTGGGGAGCCCATGGCATCTTGGAGTAAGACCCTGGGGACGAGCCCACGATATCCTTATATGTTTATATGCATGGCTTATGTGATTGATATGGTGTATGTGATAGAGATAGCTTTTATAGCTGATATGATATGTGTTATGTGGATTATGTGTGGGGTACGCTCTGGGGAACTCACTAAGCTTTGTGCTTACGGTTTATAGTTATGGTTTCAGGTATCATCAATTTGGAAAAGAAGAGCTCGGATTGATCGCAGTGCACACACCTATGATTTCCGTGATGAATGATTTTGGGATAAACTCTGATAAATGATTTACTTAACTATGATTTGGAATTAAATGGTATCAATGTTTTACTTATATTAAAAATGAAATTTTTACCCTTGATTTTTGGGTCGTTACAAGTTGGTATCAGAGCCTTGGTTTGATGGATTCGAACATACTTTCGGGTGTTTCTGAACTCAAACTGAGGATCTGTAAAGTTTTTAAAAGAAAAATGTTTTCAAGGAAAAGTTTTCTAAGAAAAGAAAGGGTGTGGTGCATGCAATCAACCGAGCTCAAGTAAGTTTCTCAGAATACCCATATATGTTATCTGTTATGACCTGATGTATGGATCTGTGAATTGTATGCTAGTTAGGGCTAGGAGAGATGCCTTTATATGTTGTATCAGCTGGTAGACTTGCAGGCTAGTGCTAAGTAGTCAGCGATAGATTGGCCCGATATGTGATGTTTGTAGCCTCAGAGATAGTGGATGATATGCTAGAATGGGAATTATTATTGGTATTAGTAACTGCTATGTGTATGCTTTTAAAATTATATACAGTTAGGATCTTATAGCCTTAGAATGATTGACTTGGCCTTAATTCCTGTTCCTTGTCTGGTTGTGGTCATAGGGTAGGGTCTATTATTCAACAGTCTATTAGATCTTGTTCTGTGTATAATTTGCATGCAGAATGCAGCCAACGGAGAGGGTCGATGTGGATAACATGGGTTGTGGTATGTGGGCCAAATGTTCTATGATAGTTTGTAGGTCGGAGATTTCCTTAAGGTGAGCCTAGGATGAGATTAGTGACAGGGGTCACCTGATTGTGAATTGTATGTATAGATAAAATTGTTTGATTGGAATATGTTGGTTAGTTTTCCGTTGTCCGAATGCTTCTTGCTTTGTGCTTTGTGGGACTTCTAACAATGTGAGCTAGATACTAAGTCAATATGCTAGGTCACATGTGGCACAGGCTAGATAATCTCAGAGTGATGGATTTAGCCTTATTGCGCAACTCTTGTTTGAGTCTAACCGTTCTAGGATTGAGTCTGTTACTCGATGAATTATCTGATCTCTGTTGCATGTGGCTATATTCATAAAGTAGCTAGTTGACATTACTGGTAATCTTTCAGTAGCTGAGGATGGGTGAGGTTGGGAACCTAGGAGAGCCTAGGATATGCTCCGGTGAGTTAGTGGGGAAATTCAATGAGGTTGGGAACCTAAGGGGAGCCTAGGAGGTGCTACAGTAGAGATCGTCTTGCTGTTTAGCAAACATTTATTATACCGATGGAGTAATTGACTTAGAGGATTCGGGAGGATTACTGAGGAAAGTATGGGTAGGCGTGGAAGGTAGTATTGGACCCGTACTACTGAAAGCATAGGACCCATACTTGAATCGGTGAGAGTCTTGGAGAATCTGAGAAGCTTACGGGATGGAGAATTCTTGGTTATGTCGTGATTGTGGGAATAACTGTTTTTGCAGAATGAGGATGAGCACACATGGGTAGGACCAGGGTTTGGTCCCAACTCCGGTGGTGAGCCAGTTAGTAGAAGGACTGCCAGGATTTTGATTTCACCTTGGATCTCTTGTATCAGGCGTCAAGGGGTGATTGTGCGATTTATTGCGCTTTGGGATTTGAAACTATGTGTTAGGAATAGTTTGTAGTCGGTTTAGAGCAAAGGTTGCTCCAGGTATTGCAGTGTAGTCGTGACGATTGAGCTAGTGTGTGGGTCAGGTTGCGAGACCCTGAATGATATGGGTCCCAGAGCCCGAGGACGGAGGATCGTTTTGGAGTACCTTGAGCAGGAAGGTTCGGGGCATGTGTATTTAGTGGAAGGTCTCGGGAAGAGACCCAATATGTGGGACAACATTTGAGAGGTCAGCAGGGTCGGAGTCAGTGTAGTACGTGTGGAAAGCTGTTCAATAGGGTATGTCGCTCCAAGTGTTGGGTAGCTACTGGTGTAGCATGATTGGTCACGACAGCAGGATTGTCTACAGGAGGCAAGCCCATTATGTTTGTTGCGATCAGAAGGGTGACAAGGAGGCCGATCATTTGATGATTAGAGGGGAGCGGAGAGCACATCCGCTCAGGCTATTTTGAGGATTGCCAATGGACGAGAGGGTAGAGTCGGAGCCCAGCAGGGAGGGGCTCCACTTTGCAGGGTTAGACATGGGAGATTGGAACTCTGGCAGGCAAGGGTGTGAGGTATGTACCCCTTTTTCCTCCCCACCAGCGTTTCTTGTATTTAGGAGACACTCATGGAAAATCCTTGGGAAACACATCAGAGAACTCCCAAACAAAAGGTACATCATCCATGGTCTTCTTCTCCATAACCCGAGTATCTATAACATACGCCAAAAATCCAAAGCATCCTTGCTGAAGATACCTCATAGTCGTCGCAACTGAGAAAATAGTTGGTCCTCACTGAGTGCCCTTGCCATGAATAAATAATTCTCCCCCGCTTGGGGTTTGAACATTCACCAAATTATGCTCACAGTCAATCGCAACCTCATTCTGGCTCAACCAATCCATGCCCACTATAATCTTTGTCCCTCACAGAGGTATAGGGTACATATCTATCAGATACTTCTTGTATAACAACTTGAGTACACAACCCCCGATGAACTCTCGGAGCGCTCACAGTATGGTCATCGACAATCTCCACCTCCAACGGGTAATCTAATGCTCCCGGAGCGTTACTAAACTTCATGCTAAGCGCAAGAGATACAAAAGACCGAGTATGTAACGCCTGTGTTTCTGGGCTTGTCATTAATGTTGATATAATAGTCTAGGTTAACCTTTGTAACCCGTTTTGAAATAATAGAAGTGTATTATTTGAGTATTGTGTGCTTTGTGCTTAATTGTGTGTCTTAATGTAATTAAGAATAAAAATAAGCGTCAAAATGAAATGTTAGCTAAGCTCGATATCTATGGATAATGTTGTAGCAGTTGAAATGAGGTTTCCGAATATATAAAGAAAGACGAAATCCGAGTTATAACGAAGAAGATATGACCTGTCGAAGTTTCGCGACAGAACCGGCAACGCTAAATGACGTAAAAAGTGAAATTTACTTTAGAGCGATATTTAGCCCTAGTGATCTAAACGAATGTCGTAGAGTTCGTTAAACCGAGAGTGTGCATAAAGAGAACGCCCAAATCTGACTTCGTATGAAGAAGTTATGATTTTATGAAGTTTCGACTTAGCAGTATGCAGCCCGAATACTCGATTTGAGACCGAGCGGGTTTTAGCCGAAACAATCTAAACGAGAATCGAAGATCTCATTAATTGTAGTGAAACAATAAAAAGATAGGCGAAAACGGACGTCGAATGAAGAAGTTATGAATTTATAACGGAGTTTTCTTGTCCCGGCCTACTAAAAATAAATAATAAAAAATAAAGTCAAAATTAGCCGACAGAGTCTAAACGAAAGTTGTAGAGCGTAGTCTCACCTACGCATGGATATAAAGAACGTCGAAAACGGAGTTCGTATGAAAAAGATATGAATTTCAGAAGTTTTTAAATGATTAATATTTATTTATTTAATCTTTAATCCGATATTATCCGAAGGGGAGTCACCGGACTTATCCGGGTTACGCCCAACGTACAGTGAAGCATGACGTGCCTCGCACTCGAGTTCTTTGGATACGTAAGCAGTGATGATTTCGGAGGAGTACGCCCCGCGTAGCGCCTTACGCCCATCGTAATGCGAGGCCTCAGCCTCCTATAAAAGGCTTGCGAGGGCAGCCGAGAGTTTTGCTCTTTTTCTCTTCTCTCTCTCTCTCTGTCTCTCTCATTTTGCATTACTTGCATGCCAGAAGTATCCCGAAGCCCCGGTATCAATCCCGAGCCCCGAAGCAAGTTCTGAAGCCCCGAAGATCCCGAGAAGTAAGATTCCCGAGCCGAAGCTCTGCTCGCGAGAAGCCAATTTTTGTGAAGATCTTCTAGATCTACCGAAGAATACTACTTCTGAAAGTCGTAGTGTTGTCCGATCATCTTCTGATCAAGTGAGTGTGTAGTTACTTTCTTCTAACGCATAATTATGAAGTGTTTTATACGAAATACGTGTTATGTGTATATTTTGTTGTTATATGTGAATGTATATTCACTTTCTTCTATCTCATAGATATGATTTATTCTCTATGAAATACGTGTTATGTGTATGTGTCTCATCTGTTGATTGGAATATGTATTGAATGAGAATGCTATACAGGTTTTAAACTATGTATAAAAATATATATTTTTATCTACTAATATGTTGGGTAGAACATGGGTAGATAGTTGATGTGTGATAAACAGATGAGAGGCCTCGATGTTGTTGTTGTTGATCTAGTTATTCAGCAGAGTATGAATAACGACCACATACTCTTTCTAGACAGTCCTGTGGAACGCTAGCAGGTTCATAACCTGTAGGTGTTGTGAACGATGTGTTCACCGGTGTACTCTATCCCCCTCATGGTTGCCTTTAGGATATCTATTGTTGAGGAAACCCCTTAGCAGTAATATCCGTCCCGATGAAAAATCCTAGATTTGGTCCCTTGAGATAGATGTTGTTTTTGGGACATAAAGTGAGGATAACGGGAATGGGTAATCGGGTTATTGTTGGTTGGTGAAATTAAATATACTTATTTATTGTGGGTTGAAAAACCTATATGCTCACCAGGCTCCCAAGCCCGACCCACTCAGTTTATTTGTATTACAGGTAGTGGCGCGAGGGCATAAGATGGATGAATCATCAAGTTGTTTTGTTTACAAGTCTGTATATGTATATATTTGTTAAATGACTTGTAATGTTATCGTTTATGCTTTATGGTTTGTATCGGAACATGACATCCCGAGTTTTGATTATATAATGAAAATGCATCTCTTGATGAAATGCTTTGATAAATATTATTTTATCATATTTTGTTTTGGGAACAAAGTCCACAACTCTTTTAAATCAAAAGGATTTACTCTGAAATTATTTTAAAAAGCATAAATGAAATCGGTTTTTCTGGGCGTGATTTTGGGGATGTCACAGAGTAGCACCCGAATCGAAAAGAACATAAGCAGACACTCCATTGACTAGAAACATACCTAATTATAAACAAATAAAACATAAGTATGATTAATTAAAGTAGAGAAATATATAAGAGGGATACATAACAGTGATAACATTTAGTGTTGCACGGGTCTCTTCGGTCATCAACTGAAGAGATCGATTCTTCACCACTAGAGCATCTGCCTTTCCGTGACAGCCATCCGTGATCATCAAAATAGCTGGAGCGGGTGTCACTACCGCTGCTTCTGATAACCTAGGACAGTCGGCCTTCTTGAGGCCCGTTTGATTAGAATGAAAGTAACTCAGACCTGATCCCTGTGGATAATCCCGACTAATATCACCGGTTTTGCTGTATCTATAACAACCTCAACCCACTGATCTATATACTTCATCGTGCGATTTACCGCACTTTCCGTAAAGGCCCTGACCCTGAAGGCCTCTAGACCGTAAATAAAAATTCTTAGGCCTCTTTGTTGGGCCTTCAACTGCCTGAACCTAAGCTGGCTTCCACTGCATGTAAAGCTCCAACTCAATCTCCCTCTCCCGACCCATTTCAATCCTATCCTCCAAAGTTCTGCATCCCGAAATTCTATCGAACTCCCTAATGTTATCCCTCAAAATATGATGATATCTCTTCTTCTTCATCTTCTCAACTGCAATATACTGTGAAACCATCACAGCTTTCTCCCTGAACTTGGTGGTGATCTATGCCACAGTCTCCATCGACTGACGCATATCCTGAGTCTCTCTCTCTCTCTCTCTAGATATTGCACCTCGATAGCTGGCGCAAACTCAGATCTAAATCTGGTAACAAAATCTATCCAGGTCATGGCCTCCAAAGCCTCCGCTCCCAAAGTATGATCAACCTCCTCCCACCAGTCATGAACTCGATCCCTCAAACAGCAAGATGCAAACATCACCCTTGATCCCTCAGGTCAGAAACTCGTCTGCTGAGTGTTGTCCATGTCTGAAATCCACCGTATGTTGGCAATAGGTTCCTTCTTCTCGAAGAACTCTAAGGCTCTACAAGCCTTAAACTCCCGAAATTTGAGCGTTCATGCCCTAAATAGAACCACTGTCGTCTCTACGGAAAAAGGTCCCTAAGTGCTCATCCAATAACTCCATAATCCCCTCCTTGATGGTATTAAACATCACAGGGGTCACATCTAAGATACCGTGCATGATCTATGACATTTTAAACTCGCGTATCCTCTCATCAATTGGTTCAACATCAACACCTGAAACGGAACCAGAACTAGAACCTCGTGTAATCACCACCATACTGAAAGGCGGTTAAACAAAAGATTAGAACATACCCGAAAAATCCCTCATGCTATAAGCTCCTTAGAATTTATGTGACTCTCCTTGATTTGAGTACGGATCCTGTGCTTCCAGTAGTTCGAACCCAATACTATCTTCTACACCTATTCGTATTTTCCTCAAGAATCACCCCGGATCCTCTAAGTCACTCCACTATGGAAACTCTCATAAATCAAATTCTAAACAACATACATAACTTACTATAATACTTCCTAGAATCTCCTAGGAATCCCTCTATCACTAGCTTCCACATCACTAGGAATCTCTACCAACATTGTTGGTTGCCTCATGCATGCAAATTATACACAATACAGGACCAAATAGGTTGTCGAATAAATGATTCTACCCTAAGCTCACAACCAAATAAGGAACACGAAATAAGGCTAAATCAATCACTCTAAGGCTATATAATCCTAATTATATACAATTCTAAAGCATACACTTAGCAATTAACATTATCGATCTAGACTCCAAGTATCACATAAAAATAATTCCCTAGGCTATAAGGCATCACAGATATCAGACATTTCTACCATGCAATTCCTGAAGGGATCCTTAGCCATATTCTATCATGCAACTTACATAATAGCATACTAAAGCATAACACCCATGTATGGGTATATTAGGAATCACTTACTTGAGCTCGTTTGATTGCACACATTACACCTGTTTTTCTTTATAAAAATATTATTTTAGAAAATATTTACAAATCCTTAGTTTTAGGACAGACACATTCGAAAGCGTGTATGAATCCCTCAAACCAACGCTCTAATACCAATTTGTAACGTCTCAAATATACCAAGTTAATTTTTTTTTTGTTGATTTCAAAACACTAAATCATACAACCATTTAATCAAAACCATCCAATGTATCTAAAATTCTCAAAAACATCAGAGTGTATCAAATAAGTAGCGCGGAATAAATCTCTCGAGGGGATGCAATGCAAACATGCCGACCCTTTCCCTTGGAACCAGAAGTACCTGCAACATTTAAAAATAAAACCATATACACAAAGCTTAGCGAGTCCCCAAAAAAACCACATATCATAGTCTTACCATCACTTCCTACTATGGGCCAAATCATGGTCTTTACTTGTATAAGTGTCAGGGGTCGGATCCTAGTCTTCCATACAACTATGAAGGACCAAACCCTGGTCTTTCATGCAAATGCCATGGGCCAAACCATGGTCTTCCATGTAAGAGTCATAAATACAACTAGCATCATACATAGTATAGTGAGAAGATTCACTTCATGAACACAATCAACAACTAAAGGCTCACACGGCCGAAATGTGGATGCTACACACCTCCTACTAAATCATACAAGCTAAACTCTTAGTCTACCTTTGAAAACTAGCCATTTGACTAAAAGTCAACCAAAGTCAAAATTCAACGGTTAAAGTTAACTCCGGCTGCCTTCCACATTGTGGCCAACCAATGGCTACGTCGTGGTCATTCAACTTGATCCCGATCAAAAACCGCTTACCACGAGACATACTATTATGTCATGGCAGAATCCAGACAACATAGTTGACTACGATCAACAGTAGTTATTTGAAATTAGTCATTTTAAAACGACATAGAGAATTAAAAGATTGAAAAATAAAAAGAAAATTTCTAATCTAGCCATCTTGTCTAATGATTTTTCACATTTTAGCCAAATATTTAGAAATTAGCCCATTTTAGCCATTGAAACTGTAGGTTTTTAGAGAAACCTATGGTAACAGTAGTTTGACTACTATTTCATACTAGTGAGCTAATGTTTCATAGTCTTTCTACATTTCAGGACCCATCAGCCCAAAATATATGAAGTTGTAAAATTTCGTTTCTGTAATTTTGTGTGTGTTTCAAGTGAAGATATACTCTTTCAATGAAGGCTCCTAACGATCACCTTGTATATTTCCGATTCTTTGTGTGTTTTTTTCTTATTTAGTAAAAGATCTACTACTGTGTGTTTGAATTATTTAGAAAAAAAAAAAAAAAACCATAGGCTTCATAAGAAACCTACGGTATCAAATATGTAATGCACAATTTATGCATTGAGTGTTTGTACATCGTACGCTTCTTAAGAAGCCTATTATTCCCAATTTTTTTTTAAAAGTGTTTTAGTTTTTTTAATATATAGCTTACACACTATAAAATATAACAGCATTGTGTTAGTTTTTGTTAAAAAAAAACTAAAAAACGTAAAAAGGAAACCATAAGGTGCATATGAAATTGTAGTACACATCTACCAAAC
The DNA here is from genome assembly GCF_002870075.4 of Lactuca sativa. Classification (NCBI taxonomy): domain Eukaryota; kingdom Viridiplantae; phylum Streptophyta; class Magnoliopsida; order Asterales; family Asteraceae; genus Lactuca; species Lactuca sativa. The sequence goes on from NC_056629.2 coordinate 191,406,980, forward strand.
AGCAATCAATTACCAAAAAAGAAAATTTGAAAAAAAAACATCAAACCATAGTTTAAAGCTTAAAACCATAAGTTTCCACTAAACTACTTTTGGGAAACCATAGTTTACCTAAAACATAGGTATTTTAGAAACCTATGGTTTCGTGACAAAACATGAAGAAAAAAAAAATTACACAAACCCTAGAAACTATAGATTTCCATAAAATAGTACGTGTTTTTGAAAAAAAAAAACTATGTTTTATATGAATATTTTGGTTATTTGTAAAATTTTAGTCGTTTGTATCAAAAATAAATTAATACACTGTAATTTTAATCTTAACAACGTGGTCAATCAAATTGCCATCGATATAATTTTCTCACTCAAGAATTCGTTTGGGCTTATGTGTTTCTCTGTCATCACGCGACTCATACACGAAATCAGAACATAAAATTTGTCGGTTTATGACTTCATGGTGTCACTCGTCGTCTACATAGATCCAAGAACGTCCACGTGTACGATGATGATCTGGTCGACCTCCATGACTCACTCCTCTATTTTGTTTTATATGGTTATATTGGTTCATGCACTTGAAACTTTAACCTTCGGATAAGGTCGACCTCTTGATGCCCCTATGCACGTGTCGACTTGCTAACCATCCTATGCCCCACCTCCCACCACTGTAAGAAAAGGACGACCGTACTTATCTCTCTGTAAATCTTCCTTATAAGTACCCTTCGGATTTACAATTTCTTGGAAAAAAAAGGAGAATTTTCTTTAATATTCTCTCTCTCTCTCTCTCTCTCTCTCTCTCTCTCTCTCTCTCTCTGATCAAGAACAATGGGTTTACCGGTGACTGATCCGATGACTCAATTAAGTTTACCACCAGGGTTTCGGTTTTTCCCTACCGACGAGGAGCTGCTAGTGCAATACCTTTGCCGGAAAGTTGCCGGACATGATTTCTCTCTTCAGATCATTGCAGATATTGATTTATACAAGTTTGATCCATGGGAGCTTCCAAGTAAGTGAATTTAGCTTGTAATTGAAGATACTTTTTTGGGTTTTTAATGGATTTTGGTTTAGTAACAAATGGTGCAACTTTTGGTTACAGGTAAGGCGATGTTTGGGGAGAAAGAATGGTACTTTTTTAGTCCAAGAGATCGAAAGTATCCAAATGGGTCTCGACCCAATAGAGTAGCCGGGTCGGGTTACTGGAAGGCTACCGGAACTGATAAAGTGATCACCACCGGTGGACGGAGAGTTGGGATCAAGAAAGCTTTGGTGTTTTACGTGGGTAAAGCTCCGAAAGGAAACAAAACTAACTGGATCATGCATGAGTATAGGCTGTCGGAGCCACAAAGAAAAAACGGTAGCTCAAGGGTGAGTCCGATCAATCTCTGATCATTCTGTTTTTTGTTAATAAAAATCTCTGTTTCATTTTCTAGATTCTTAATCTGGGTTTTGATTTTGGTTCAACAGTTGGATGATTGGGTGCTTTGTCGGATATACAAGAAGAATTCAAGTGCACAGAAACACATTTCCGGTGGCGCTCCGACCACCGAACAGAGCCACGGTTCTTCTTCATCTTCCTCCTCTCAGTTCGACGACGTTCTCGAATCACTGCCGGAGATTGAAGACAGGTTCTTCAACTTACCAAGGATCAACTCCTTGAAGACCTTTCAACAAGAAGATCAGAAGGTAAATCTTCAAAAATTTGATTCTGGTAATTACGATTGGGCCAGCATCGCTGCGTTCGGGTTGCCGGAACCTGCCACTGGAAGTCAAGCTCCGACCACCGCCAACACCGCAATGAATGTCATTCCTTCAATGGCGCCGGCGACCACATACACAATGGACGCAACATTTGGAAGATCAGTAGAGGATGAAGTTCAAAGTGGAATCAGAAGCCAACGGGTCGAACATCCGGGTTCGGGCTACTTTCAATCGAACTTAAACCAGTTTACACAGAGCCAGGGTTTCTCGAACACGATGGACCCATTTGGTATCCGGTACCCGACCCAACAGGGGAATTTGGGTTTCAGACGGTGAAAATTGAAGTGAGGGTGCCGGCGTGTAAATATACGATTCTATAGGGGGTCTTGGGTGTAGATTAAAAGAGTTGGGGGTGTTATATGGAACCCAATTTTTGAAAAAATCTAAAATGAAAAAAGAAGTTGGGGAAATTAAGGATTGGTATATTCAACGTAGATACTCTCTTTGTTACAATGTAATATCTTACGGGAATGGTATTAGCTTTTGGATTTGATTTTGGTTTCTCCATATTGATAATACTTATAAATTGTATAAACACTATATAAAAAGATCATAAGATCAATTTGAACCTTGAATTAGTTAGGATTTTTTTTTATTAAGCATAACATTTATATATGTTTTAAACAAACTAATATATATATATATATATATATATATATATATATATATATATATATATATATATATATATATATATATATATATATATATATATATAAAAGGTTAGGGAATATAGGGCTATTATATATCTAAGCTTATATATAAAACCATCTAAACTATGGAGTTTTGATGCATATATATCCAAATTAATCATATCCAAATTAATCATGAAATTTTATTTACTATTATTCCTTAATCATGTGACTTACTAAACCAATCGAATTTGTGTTCGTTTTATTCATCTTGTCTTAAAACTTAAAGCATAAAAAATCATGGCTATTTAAGCGACCCTACTAAACTAAAAATGAAAAGTAATAAAATAAATATATAAGAACATATAATAACTCAATCAATATTTTCACAAATCATTGAATATAATTTTCAATTAAAAGATAAAACGTTTGAGTATCTACGTTAAAAAAATATTGGTTTTCTACGTTCTCTATAAACTTTGATAAATTTTCGCAATAAAAATATATATAAATGATTTTTTTTTCATTCCATAATTTCACTTAATTCAATGGTATTCTATTAAAACAAAATTTAGAGAAAATGAAATTGGATTTGTTTTGTTTAAAACTACGTCGTTTAAAAGGTTACACATCTAAACTTAGGTACATAACAATCATATATTCATTTTTTTCATATATATATATATATATATATATATATATATATATATATATATATATATATATATTTGCCTAATATTAGAAAAAACATAGATTTAAATCATTATTTTTGTCACATTATACTTTTATTTTAAAGTTATATATATATATATATATATATATATATATATATATATATATATATATATATATATATATATATATATACTTTTCATAAATATTCAAAATATTATATTTATCTAAATTATTTTTATTCAACAATTTACTTAAATTTCCATCAAATTTAAAATCAAAAATGTTTTTGACAAGTTTCCACTCAAATTTAATAACAAGTTGATTAACATGTACCTCAAATCTAAGAATAAATTTACGCATGTGTACATATGAAACTTTACATAGTGTACATATGAAACTTTTCATAGAAATTATTAACTAACAAAGAATCATAATCTTCAAATCAGAATAGTTTAACTAGCAAAAATCATTGTTTTCAAATAATTCATAGTTTTAATAAACGTAACAGTGTAACTAACAAAAAAAAAATTGGAAACGATCGACTATCTCATATAATTGTTTTTAGCAATTTTCAAAACGTATGATTCATATCGTTGTCTCGTAAATAGTTACATAAGCAAAAATTATTTGAGCCGAGGTTATTCAATGGTATGACGAAATGGTTACTTCTTTTTCGTCCTCATACATGTTAAGCATATGTAGGAACTATTAATTAGAATCTAGCTCAATACTGCGCACTTGTCATCATAGCTGATAAGTCGAAAACTCTTTTAAGATCGAATAGATTCTTAACAAGCAAATCAAGAAAGCAAATAAAAACACGAACACAAAATAAACGAAACAAGTGCTGAATGATTAATATGCAACACCTCGGAGGAGCTCGATAAAGAACTTCTACCGTAGAGGTGTGATAGGGTTACAGTACAATCAAGAAAATAATAAATGAGAAGCGTACTAAGGACGATGCATGCATGCACAATTTATACCAAACCCTAATAAACAAACACGACTGGATAGGCCCAGATTGTGACTATCATGGACCGAACTAAAGGCCCAATGACACAACATCTTAAACCCAACATTCTCCCCGTTTGTGTCAGTTGAGGCGAGAGATTAATGTGGCACAACCTGAATAGTCTTCTTAACTGTTTTAAATAGCTTCGGTATCATAGCTAGAATAGTACGACGAAATTTGATATACCATAGAATCATGTCATTGAAGATCTTCTTTGCAGCATTGTCATTGGATTTACATCTGTTGACTATGTCCAAAATGTGTTCAAGAGCGATAGTGGAAAACAGATGCTTGTCAGACAAAGCGACAGACACTTCAATGGAGGAGCCGGACCTCCAACATCTTTCGTAAACATCACCGTTAAGTGTTCGATGTCAATCTTTCCCATACTCATCTTGTTCACATCACTGACCTTACCAATGGGTCCGACAGTGGGCTTCTTCCTCTCTTCGGCTTCACGGGTTTTCTTTAACAACCCTTCTTGATTTATAGCTTCCTCTTCTCCACTTTCATCAACAATTCTCTTTCCTTTATCTTGAACAGTTGATCCCGAAGCTTCATTAACCTTCTGTTCTGTAATGACACTTGGTTTAACTGGAGGAGGTTCAGTTGTGGGAGTTGGGCTTTTAGGGGTTTGTTTTGGTGGAACTTGAGTTGCTTCTCCCCTTGTTTTGGAGGGACATTTGCCTCTGAAACACCCTTGATTCTACACAGAAGTCCAAGAGCTGGATGCAGTTTTTCGGCTAAACGCCTCCTAACGGTGATTGTGAGAATTATATCATGAGCATCTAGGATATCAAACAGAATAGTATGAACATTAGCAACAGAGGATTTTACAAATGCTCGTTCGATTGTGATATCACCAATCTCCTTTCGGGCTTGGGTGAGCGTGAGAGACTTAGTTTTGAGCGAAGTGGCTTGTCGGGTGAGATCATTCATCACTTTATTTTCCATAGCTAGGTCAGCCTGTAGTTTGTCTAAATGAGAGTTGATAGACTTATTGAGTGCCGATTGATCATATTGGATGTCAGAGTGAACAGTATCAAGCTTTACGAGTTTGGCTTGGAGAGAAGAAACAAGCTTCTCGACATAAGAGTTCATGGTATTCACCTATTGCTGCGACTCAACTTGCAGAGACTACAAAAACTCTTTAGCATCAACCATTAGTTTTTCAACTTTTTCGGTCGCTGTTTTAGTGGATTCATCGACAACTTTGGTTGCTTTCTTGATTGAACTCTCATGTTGTTGAACCAAAGTGGCTACCAAGGCTTTGATGGCAGCATCAGAATATGCCGAAGTGGAAGATTGAGATGAAGAGGCGAGCAAAGTGTCAAGTTTCGCATTTAATTCCTTGAGATGCCTCTTGGTGATAGGGGCATCATCATCATCATCACTTTGGACAGTGTAGGGACTGTAGTGAAAAGTATCAAAAACCATATCCGCCCCACCTAGAATAGTATCAGACTCTTCGGATTGGAGTGGAGAAAGTGGTTTAGTAGTAACAGGAATTTCAAAACTAGAAGTCTTTGTCCCCGCATCAGATACGTTAACATTAATAGGTGGTTCGATTGATATGGTAGTTGTTGTGGTGGTGGTTTTGGTAAATAGGGGTGGTGGAAATGGTGAAGAAGTAGTAGGTTGAGTTGAGACTGGAGGAGGACATGGAGCAATGGAAATGGGAACAGAAGACTGAGGAGATGGAGGTGGAGAGGGAACTGTGTTCATAATAATTACCTCAGGAGTAACCTCACGGACCGAATCATCCGATTGATCCCGCTCCTTCTCAGGTTCATCCTCGACATCGAGATCAGAGGGAACATATTCACTATCGCTCGATGATGAAACCTTTGGCTTGTGTGCTTTCTTCTTCAGCTTCCGCTTTTTAGGAGCCGAAGGTTCAACAACTTGGCCCTTTCGCTTTTTGGGTGTGAGAAGTTTAAGCGATGGACCCTCATGAACATCCTTCTTTTTATCTCCTTTCTTACCCCTTTTCTTCGTTTTATCAGCATCATCTATGGAACGTTGCATCTCAGGAGTAAGTTCCCTTAGACTTGAAGCAGGTAATTTATTATATTCGGTAATGCCAGTGCTTGCAGCAGGAATACATCTGTACATTGTTTCAGTGACCAAACCAATAAAAGGAAATTTAGAGGAGTAGGCGATGATGATCTTTGTTGTTTGGAAAGTTGAAATTGAAGATAAAAAAGAATCCGCCATCACAGGAATTTGAAATTTCTCCATAGCCCTTTGTGTCACTATGGTCCAGAACCTCCCACATGAAATCTCAGTGTGGCAAGATGAAGAATTCAAGCTTTGAACCAATTGAGACCATAGAATAGACCCATAGTCGAGATTTATACCATGGTACATACCATAGAGAATGGTCATAAACCCTTTGCTAGCACCATCATACCTAGCCACTCGCTCAGAAAAATCCATTAAGAGAAGGGTAAACAATCCATTCCATTGTGGAGGAAGGCAAGATTTCTTTACCTTGGTAATGGTGGAGAGAACATCATTGTACCCCATGTTGTAAAACATTTGGAAAAGTTGTGTAGTCGTAATCGATTCTGGGTTCACCATTGAGTCACCACAAGGAGCCTTAAAAGAGTGCAAAACCTAACTTTGGAGACCGAAGACTTCTTATCAAATATCTCGAACGTAATGCGTTCCTCTGCCTTGAGATACTTCGCAGAAGAATAAACTTGAGAGAGAAGAGACATCAGCACACATTCGACTGTAGAAAGAGCATGTACCAATGGCGAGTACCTGAGACACTCAACCACCTGCAGCGTAAAAGAGTCATACTTGAACAACGTCAAGTCGATGATTAGGTTTTGGTTAGGCTTTATTATGAGGAATGATGATTGAGTGGTTTGTTCTTGAATAAAAGATTAGTCTGCCATTGTTGAAGCTTGAAGAGGAAGATGAACCGTAGAGAGAGTTGTCGCCATTTGAATTCTTAAGAGAGGTTGTGATTGGTAAAGTAGAAAATACTAAAAAAGAATCCTTTTATACGATATCCATGAGAGAGAAAATCAATGATGATCACGAAGCTGAGATTTCAGAAACGACGCCTAATTGGGCGTGCTTTGACAACTGTAAACCCTCAAAAAGCATTTCAGTCGGCGTGACAATAGGTGACGTTCCATCTCTCACGTGCCTTTATTTGAATCTAATCCATTCAGTGTCTCTTCACATTACCGAGATGTTTCAACTTCCAAAGAAACAAAGCCTGCTTTATTTCTTAGTTCAAATAAATAAACCAAGCTCCTTTCGCCTTTTAACATATAAGACCACCAATGACAAAGAGGCGGAATAACATGACTGACAATTATCATTAGAACCTCGAACTATACTTTTGGAGGATCATAAAGATCTTTGTGCAAGAGTGTGCCAATGAAAAAGAAATATAGAAAATAGTGTATTTGGGGTATAAGTGATGTCATGAAAGACATAAAACGGATGATCCTGGGCACGAATCTCTTCCTACAAAGTCAAGAGAGACTTAGAAGTGTCTATGTGGTTTCCCATTGAAGTACGATTAAATGCTTGTTAAGAAGCAATGAAAGGCATCTTTTGAAAGTATAGGCTATAAGGGTGGCTTTCTCTTCAACCAAACTACAAAACTTGATATAAGACCGAAAGTTGGATGAAGTACTTGTGAGGCCAGTGTAGCCTAAGAACAAGTAGGTAGTATCAAATTTCAGTGACATGGTGATAAAGAGGAAATCTCAAAAACATAAACAATCTGGATTTTAGGGTAGAAAGGTCTTGGTGTTAGACACTTTCATAAAGATCAAGCAAAAATTAAAAAGAGATTTCTCAAAAGTAACAACCGAAAGAGGTCATTATTTTAATAATTGGTGAATGCTAGAAAATTTTATTGTTCACCATCAATTCAGTTAAGGTATTGGATTTTGGGTTTCACATAGTACTTGGTGAAACAAAACTATGATCATGAACACAGATGTTGTGTAACTGTAAACCTTAGTGGTAAATGTTGAAAGTATCAAGGGTTACATTTATGAAATGAAATATGATGTAGAAAAGAGTTGAGGTGGTTAAAGAACCGAATGTACCTCTGCTATGCGAAAGTGACCTAGCAGATAACTCTTAACTCAATATGAGAAGAGTAAGGTAGCTCATGACTTAAGCGAATTTAGCAGCCTGATTGGGAAGAAACGATTGGTATGTATCGAATCAGTAAGGCTTCACTATAGAGTCGTTGAGGCTTTGGACAGCATACAACAACATGCTTCTAGGGACACTTAGCTAGTGAACAGAGTAAAAGCATTTAACTTCCCCATGATACATTGTTGAGAATAGCTGCCAATGTGATAGAATAAAAAGAATAAATGAAAATGTTTTCGTATTTGGAAACTTTTCTAAAATAGAAATAAAAAATATTTTTGTAGTTAGAAATTTTCTGAAAAAGAAATAAAAACAGAAAAGAAAAATATACAAAAGATATACATCAAGTTTTAACCGAGAATTCGCCTGGATGGATGAAGCGAAATATGTCGAGTGTTCGGTATAGTTCGGTGCCCGAAAAAATTGGAACCGAAATAGACCGAGCGTTCGCCCTATTTCGCTTGTTGATATTTTAAGACGGAAAGAGAAAATTGTACTTAATGAGGCGAAGATGGTTTCGGTACTGATTCAGCTTCCATCTTTCCCAAGCCTTGGAGTATTTTAATAAAGCTTGCTTAGGGAAGGGCTTTCGTGAAGATTCCAGCTAATTGATCAGCTGATCGAACAAAATGGATTTCAATGTTACCATCTTCTACGTGATCCTTGATAAAGTGGTACCTCAGCGCTATATGTTTCGTTTTTGAGTGCTGCACCGGGTTGTGACATATTTGAATAATGCTTTCTGAGTCACAATAGAGGGGAATCTTCTTCATGTTCAGGCCATAATCCCTAAGTTGACTTTATATCCATATGACCTGTGAAGTGCAAGATGCTGCGGCGATGTATTCAGCTTCGACCGTAGATAAGGACACACACATTTGTTTCTTGGACTGCCAGGTGACTAGTTTTCCATCAACGAATTGACACCCGCCAGTTGTGCTCTTTCGGTCCAGACCACACCCTCCAAGATCAGCATCAGAGAAGGCTTGAACAAAGAAGCCTGATTTCACAGGGTACCAAAGACCGAGAGACGAGTTTCACTTCAAATATCAAAAGATATTTTTAACTGCCACCATATGAGGTTCGAGTGGATTAGCTTGGAACCAGGCACAATAACAGACACAAAACATAATGTCTGTTCTACTAGCTATTAGGTACATCAGGGACCCTATCATTTGAGGATAGAGGGGTAATATCAGTAGCCGATTTCTTTAGAGAAGGTGTTAGCTTCATTCCGAATGCCATTGGAACCTTAACTTTGGAATCTCCCATCATACCGATCTTCGCCAGTAAGGTCTTTATGTAAGCCTCTTGATTAAAATATGCCCTCTGGTCCTTGTCTAATGTTCAATACAAGGAAAAAGTTAATCGGACTCATTGAGCTCATCTCAAACTTAGTCTCCATCAACTTCCGGAATTCAGCCGTTAGGCTAGGAACCGAAGATGATGTCATCGACATAGATTTGGACGATCATTAAATGGTCACCCTCTTTCTTGCGAAAGATGGTTGGGTCAACCGAACCTTGTTTGAATTTTGACATTTTAAAAAAACGAGTTAATGTTTCATACCAGGCTGTAGGGGCTTGCTTCATACCATAAACTGCTTTGTCCAGAATGTAGCAATAATCATGATACTTCTTGTTCACAAATCCCGGTGGTTGCTCAACGTACACGGTCTCTTCCAGTTCCCCATTTAAGAACGCACACTTGACGTCCATTTGAAAAGCTTCAAAATTTTTGTGAGCAGCGTATGCCAGAAAGATCCGTACTGATTCTAACCTTGCTATTGGAGCAAAGGTTTCTTCATAATCTATTCCTTCTTCCTAACAATATCCCTTCACCATAATCCTTTCTTTGTTGCGTATCACATTCCCTTCTTGATCCATCTTGCTCTGGAATACCCATTTTAATCCAACCACATATGCATCCTTTGGTGTAGGAGTTAGTCTCCACACTCGGTTTCGCTCAAACTCATTGAGTTCGTCTTTCATAGCCTGTACCCAATCAGAATGATCAAGTGCAGTGTAAACTCATTGGAACTTTATAACTTACAAAGGCCTAGAAGATAGATGAAAGTTGAGATCTTGAATTACCAAGCTTCAAGTATCAATCTTGCATGAAAACATTGCTCCAAAACCATCAAAACTCCAAAAATAGACGAGAGAGGGAAGAGGAGGTTCAAATCTTGAAAATGGAGGCTAGGGTTTCTCTCAAGAGGTTCTAGATATGATGGAGGCTAAGAAAATACCCTAAAACATGAATCCTTACCTTTAAATACCTTGAAAACCCTAAAACTTTCGTGGGCTTTGGGATGCATAGGTCTCATGTTGTGAGAATATATTCTCACCTCGTGAGGACTTTCACGTTGTGCGAATTACTTCTCACCTCGTGAGAACAAATTTTTGCCAAATTTCACTCCAACTTCAAACAATCATAATTTCTTTGTTTCAACCCCGTTTTCGACGTTCTTTATATGCATAGAAAGGTATTGACGAGCCCCACAACCTTATTTAATTACTTTTTACTTAAAACACATCCAACTAAAATCCTTAAATCATAAAAACATTTTTCCCATTTTACCCTTCGACTAGAAGACACAAACCAATTCTTTAATCACTCATTCAACATTATCATCAACCAATAAGATCTAAACCCCATTCCTTTGAAGCTGAAGGATTTTACTTGATCCATTTATTGTCCATAATCCCAAAATAAGAAATTTCTTGAAACTCGATGTTACAACTCTCCCCCACTTAAACTGGATTTCATCCTCGAAATCTGTCTTGGTTAGGATCTCTGAAAACAATGCCATCATATTCCATAAGCTTCCTTTAACCACATCGAAATCAATGCATCATATAAATAAAACTCAAGAGGCCACTCGAAAACCCATCGCTGCCAATAAACAACCCAAAAATTGAAAATACTCAACCACAACGTCTATCGTTCTATGCCTAACTGAAGACCCAACTTCCAATGAAAACCACTCAAACTGGAAACTCTAAAAACTACAACCAAAAACCAATTCCATCAATATACTTCCCAGAACCGAGAACCTATCAATCAAAACTTTAGATATCATACCCTAAGTCTGATGATCATCCATTCATCGTACATACCCCTAGTTCCCTAACTAGGAACACCAGCAAATCATGCAGAAAGAGTACTTAAAGACACAACTTGTAAATTTACACAATCCCAAATCTGAAAATTATGCCCGAAAACCTTAAATACACACATGAATTCCTGACAAGTAATCACCAGCCCACTGCTCCCACGATTATAATGATGGTCCATCCAAGAATTTCACGTTGCATCAAAATCCTTTATCAACTTAGATGTACATCCACCTAACAAATCACTCGATACATTTAGAATGAACCTCATAACTCAAGATATCGTAACCAATACCCAAAAGTGGCAACCAACTCCTAATAGACAGCGTACAAGCAAGATGGTTCATAAAGAAAACATTCAGCATGAGACTTCTGATGCATAGTTAATACTCCCAACCAACTTCTATTGTCCACATCTTCCAAGCCAGCTGGTCACTAAGTCTCTCGAATCCCAACAAAACACCAACACCCAAACATGCCAATAAGACTGACGATTCGAGACCTAAGAGTCTCAATCAAATGACTATCGGGTCCCACCCATATGAATCATACAACTACTGGTTTATGATACATCGTGACACCTCCTAACCACTAAAATGATAAGCTCCCGGTATTACGTCGATCCTGTCGTCATTCCTTTACTAACCTGAAGATTCACAACCAGCGTCACAAGGGCCTAAAGATACTCAACCATCAAGACACCGACTTGAAGGAACCCAATAAACATCCCTCTCAACACTAACCAAACACAACATGAGCCACACTCTTATCTTGTACAATACCTTTCACAGTACAGGCTGCTACTAACACAAAATCGGATGAAAACATGGTTGCACACAAGCAGAGAATGAGACATGAGGTCGTACTCTTATTCCAATTTAGAAGCTATAAATTACAATAGAACCATATTAATAAATTTAGACCAAGTGTTCTCATGTTATCTTACTCATTTCACCTATACACCCCTCCTGGTCATACTCGATGAACTACCACGATATCTACCTTCAAGGGAACCCATAACCAATCCCTAGATCTACTGCATTCCTTCTTCCTCACAACCTTACCCAAAGGGTGAAGTTCTAGTAGATCTAAAAAAAATGGATAACCTCAACTATTAACTGAAACATCATCATGAATGACTAAAACAAGATCCCACACCTTGATTGAAATTGAATAGTTTCCACTAACAAGTAACTAGCTCGATTAAACTTCCAAATTTATCTAGAAATGCTGCTAAAACCTTGTCAGATCAATCCAAATACCAACGTTGTCAACCCGACATGCCAAAAATTGGATTCTATGTAGATCCCAAGCCACACCTGAAAAGCTAAACAATACTGCCCTGACATCCGAACTCTCAATAACCAAGGAAAACTGTCAAACCCGAGCTTGCTATGAATAATACTTCCAAACCAACGTTAGAGGGTACCCATTCCCAGAAACCAAAAGGTACAACGTATAAATTTTGACGATAGGTTGACGCATCTATTGACTTCCACTGATACGCTTGAAACCTTCGAAGAACCTCGGCTATTGACGATGAACGAAATGACTAACAATCAAGAATGCATTGCCAACTAATACAATGTTCCAATATACTATTAAATAAAACCCATGCGGAAGTAAACATACCCAACTCTAAAGTTGATTTTCTGATCAACAACTACCCAGTCTAGACTATAGATAACAATCTATGCAACAAGCTGAGAAATCCCTTAACAACCGATTCTCAACCTAAGCGTCCCACACGCCTCTTGCTCTATTCATTGGCGTTATCAGAAGAAACCACTGGCTAAAAAGAGTTCCTTCTCCAAAAGCTTCCTATAGTGAAGAAAACTTGTACATTCCTAAGCACATATATCTGGTGGCAACTTGCCATGCACCCCATTTTCACCAAATCTTGAACAAAAATCTCGCATACGCGACCCACATATATTTGTGATCCATTCTTCTGAAACCATAAGCTTTAATAGATTGATGATCCTCCAAGCAGAATACTTAGTTTTTCCCCACTTAGGGTTCAAACTACCACCAAGTGAAATTCCAAACATGTCAAAGCTCAAACTGACTCAACCAAATGCATACCATTAGGGGTGCAAACGAGCCGAGCCGAACCCGAGCCTGGCCAGGCTCGGCTCGGGCTCGCTTAAGTTATATAAGGCTCGAGCTCGAGCTCGGCTCGATTCGAGCTTCCTTGTACTAAGCTCGGCTCGAGCTCATAAAGAATTATACAAGCTCGGCTCGGGCTCAGGCTCGACTCGTTTTTTATTTTACATGTCTAAATAAGCTTAAGATCGGCTTGAGCTCGTTAAGAAGCTCGTTTACTAATACCCTAAATCGATAATTCCCCTAATATGTTTTTATTTTAATATATATAAATAATATTAAATTATATTATATAAAGGCTCGTTTAGGCTCGCGAGCCTAATCAAGCTTAATGACATAGGCTTGAGCTCGAGCTCGTTTAATAAACGAGCTTAATATTAAGCTTGAGCTCGGATTGGGCTCGTTTAAAATCGATTTTGAGTCAAGCTTTTAACGATCCGATCTCGAGTAGCTCGCGAGTAGTTTGGCTCGTTTGCACTCCTACATACCATCCCAGAACCTTTGAATGTATAACACAATGCAAAATGATCTTACAGATAAAGACCAAGAAAACTCAAAGAGATTCTAAATCTCAGATTGAGACCTCGGAAACTCCCCAAGTATACCTGCCTCTAACATCAAAAATCCCATACAGATACATAAGCAATACTTTTGTCCATTCATTACACTAATTCTCTATCTAGAAACAAATGGACTACCACACACCTCGTCTGCAAATACCTAATCATCAATTCATCATGCAAATCGTTCATAAATACAAGATGCATCATTCTCATAGTTGGGATACATCAGAGACACCAAAAGTTGTTGTTCCTGATTCACTTCCCTGATTACTTGAAACAATCAAATAGAACCAGACCTTACTATATTTAAAGAAATAAAACCCTTGATCTCATCTCAAGGCAACGATACCACAAGGATCCTCTTGTGCATTCCCACACTACCATACTTGCTGCCAAAAAAGCAACTATCTACCCCCATGTTGGGTCTACATCCACAACTCTGAAAATCACATGTTTGCTCTCTCTTTCCCCTGAACACTGAAAGCTGGAAGAACATAACCCCTGTCATGGATAGTGACATACTAATCTATCTGACAATCACTTAGCCTCCGACTGCAATCCTCGAGCTGATCATCACAATTGCTTCCTTCTTGAGTCTCGTGACTCAACTGACACTACCTCGAGCAAGGCCAAGGAGACCTCAAATCCACTAATTCACCTAGTTCTACACCATTTGAACCCAACACTAACATAACCACTAATTCCCAAACAATGATCTGACCCATCCTTAGTCTGAACAACCATAACCGAAAGGCCAATAAAGACGGGAACACACCACAATGAATCATGATTCCAAACCATGTTATTTACCCTTAACCATTTCCTTAGAATCCCCGGAGTTTTCCTTGATACAAGTACGAATCCGGTGATTTTAGTAGTACGAGCCCAATACTACATTCCACACCTATCCCTACTTTCCTCAAGAGTCATTCCAGATCCTCTAAGTAAGTACTCATATACACTACCACCCGAACCAGCCACATATGCCCGCTCTCAAATGAGCACACACTGCTAATATTCCTAGAATCTCCTTCTAGGATTCCTCTTCCAAAAATGCTCACGCAAGCACATTCCACCATGCTTCCTAGGCTGTCCTAGGGTTCCCATTCACACCACTCTCTGCCATCAGCTGTAGAAGAGACTCCCTCTAATACCTTCTAACTACCTCACAAATACAATTACATGCTACAAGCACTAGAAAATTCTTCAACTATAAAGTCTCACACTACAACGGTTGGACTAAAATAAGAGCTATGCAATAGATTTAAATATAACATTCTAAATTTATCTAATCCGTGCAACACGTAACATAATGTGTTCGCTTATAGTTAGCCGATATTATTGAAGGTCCCTAAAAGCACAAAGCAAGCAACATTCAAGCATCGAGTAATCTAACCAGTTTCTCACCTAATCAGGCCATTTATCCAACAATTTGAAATCTGTACTAGCATGTACTTCAAAAATCTCAACCAACAGGCATACAAAAGGCATCTCTCCTAGCATTCTATCATGCAACCCTGAACAAATCCTTAGCTTTTATCTAACATGCAATTCTCATATACTCATATAACACATGTATGGGTATTTTGGGAAATACTTACTTGAGCTCGGTTGATTACACACATCACATCCATTTTTCTTAAAAACCATTTTGGAAAATGATTTTTATTTTTTAAAAGATTTTAGAAATCCTCAGTTTGAGTTCAGACACACCTGAGAGTGTGTTCGAATCCCTCAAACCAAGGCTCTGATGCCAACTTGTAACGTCCTAAAATTTTCGAGTAAAAATTTAGTGGGCTTTGGGCTTCATAGTTCCCATGTAGTGAGATTATATTCTCACCTTGTGAGGACTCTCATGTCGTGAGAATTACTTCTCACTTCGTGAGAATAGATTTTCATCGAATTTCACTCCAACTTCAAACAGTCATAACTTCTTCTTTTTAACTCCGTTTTCGGCATTCTTTATATGCACAGAAAGATATTGACGAGACCCAAAAAGTTATCTAATTACTTTTTACTTAAAACACATCCAACTAAAATCCTTAATTCATAAAAGAAGTTTGAAACAACACTTTTCTCATTTTACCCTTCGATATATGTAGACTGTTATGTGATTATCTGATATATGTGCATATGTTTGATTGGTGGTTGAGGATTTTCTGCTTTATGCATGAGCCAACAGACCAAGGTATTCCAACCCGATGGTTGTGAGCCGAGAGTATTCCATCTCGAGGATGATTGGACTCATAGTGTGTGGGCATTCCAACTCGATGGTTGTGGGCCGAGAGTATTCCATCCCGAGGATGATTGGACTCATAGTGTGTGGGTATTCCAACCTGATGGTTGTGGGCCAAGCGTATAGCATCCTGAGGATGATTGGACTAATAATATGTTGGCATTCCAACCCGATGGTTGAGGGCCTGGGACATTCCAACCTGATAGTTGATTGGGCCTATAGTATGCTGTTATTATATGTGTGTTATTGTTGTGTGGGTATTTTAGGGGAACTCACTAAGCTTCGGGCTTACAGTTGTGGATTTTGTTTCAGGTACTTCGGATGATCGCGGGAAGGCGAAGGCTTGATCATGCACCTCCTCACATTTTATGACTTTGTTTCTGGGATTCTCTAATGTTATACTATTTTTAAAAACAAATTTGTAAACAATGAATGGTTTTTGTGAAATTTAAAAAGTTCAAATTTTTCATGAATTTTATGGATGTTACAAGTTGGTATCAGATCCTTGGTTTGAGTAAATTGGAGGAACACTCATGTGAATCTAGTCTCAAACTAAGGAAAAGATTTTCAAAATGTTTCAAATGGTTTTCAAAATACTAAAGGAGGATGCGATGTGTACGATCAGCCGAAGCCATTAAGTAGACACCAAAATACCGTACTATTATTTGATATTGTGATATGTTAGAACAGCATGCTAGTGATAGGCTAGGGATAATCAGGAATTGCATGATAAAATTGCCTGCTTATATGATGCCTGATAGCCTAGGGTTCTTCTTTAAATGAAATTGACATCATTATTGTAGTTGCTTAGTGTATGCATCATATTTGTACATAACTAAGATCTTATAGCCTGAGAATATTTGGTTTGGCCTTATATCCTATTCTTGTTTGATGAAGGGCTTAAGGTAGGATCAGATACTCGGATGTCTATAGGGTCCAACGTTATGTATGGCTAGCATACACGAGTGCTGCAAGGTTGGTGGAAATTTCATGGATGAGTTGTGCGGGGTCAGTCGGCCAGTTGTGAGATGTTTAGCCTTCCTCAAGGAGTGAGGATTGAGCACTCGCCTATGCTTATCTATATTGTTAGAGTGATGCAATGATCCTTGGGTAGGTGTGGAAGGTAGTATGAACCCGTACTACTAAAAGCACAGGACCCATACGCATAGCAAGGAAGTCACAAGCCCTAGGGTTTTGTTGGGAGTTGGATCCCCGTTATTATATGGAATGTATGATATCTTCCTTGTATATTTTTAGTATGGTGACTACGAGGCGATTTAAGACCGGATCTTGGTCAGGATCGGGAGTTGGCAGCTTGGATAGGCCAACATTGACAGAGGATCGCGTCAGAGAGATCATCCATGAGGAGGTGGTTGATATTGTCCGGGGTCAGATTCCAGAGATGTTCAGTTCTATCAAGACCATGATGATGGAGTATTTTGATGTCAGAGACGCAACCATTGCTGAGACTGTTGTTGTTGCAACCTCTAAAGTCGTGGCGGTTGCGAGTAGTGGGGCTGGTCGGGCTTTTCAGTATCAGAACTTCGATAATATGAAGCCCTCGACTTTTGATGGAGTTCAAGACCTGATTGTGGCCATGATGATGGATATTTGATGTGAAGGGATGTTTCTTCACTTGTTCATTCCCTACTGACCAGAAGGTCAGATGCGCTATGAACCTCCTGAGGTCCAGAGCGAAGGACTGGAGGTGACTTGTTACAGGATCATACTCCGATGAGCAGAGGGTTGTAGTGTCATGGGACCAGTTCAGGGAGATGTTCCGAACTCGCTACATTCCAAGGGTTGAGCGAGATAGGTTGGATCAGGAGTTCTTGGAGTTAAGACAGGGTATGAAGTCGGTGATAGAGATCACCCGATGTTTATTGAGAGGGCGATGTTTTTCCATGAGTTTGCTTCTTAGCAGGATCAGATGCCTTGTTATCTGAGCATGCTCAAGACGAACATCAGACCGTTCGTCTCCACTCAATGGTCTGATACTTTTCTAGAGTTACAAGAGGCTGCTAGCGACGTGAGCTGGAGATCGTGCTTCAGTTGAGGGAGCAAAGGCAGGCCCCACGTAGTCACAGCCTGCGTCGAAACGGTTTAGGGTCGCTGACTCTAGGCAGGGGAGTCAGAAGGGTCGCACATGTGGAAAGTGCGGCAAGGTGCATGATGGGGTTTGTCGATCTTCTTTAGGGTGCCACAAGTGTGGCAAGAAGGGCCACATTGCTAGGGATTGTAGGAAGCAGACTCCAGCTTCTGGGGTCAAACTTTGTTACCATTGTGAGCAGGTGGGCCATATGAAGGCCCAGTGTCCCCTACTAGCTACCAGGCCAGCACAGGCTCCAGCGTCGGCTACCTTGAGGATTACTGATGGAAGTCAGGATAGAGCAGAGTCCCCGAGGGCTCAGGGATGTGTGTTCCAACTCAGTGCCAAGGAGGCCAAGACAACACCAGATGCGGTTGCTAGTATGTTTCTATTCCTTATCTCATTAATTATTTTATTGTATGCTCACATGTTTGTACCTATGTTAGGTACGTTTTTAGTGAAAACCTTTCTTGCTCTTGTATTGTTTGACTCGAGGGGCGAGTCGGTCATTTGTCTCTCAATCGTTCAGTAGGGAGTTCGGTTTGCCTTTAGGAGAGCTAGAGTGTCCGTTGCGAGTCTCCATCGCCAACGAACACAGGATTTCTGCTTCTTCATTCTATTAGGGTTGCGTTCTAGAGATCTTTGGGGTATCCTTTTTGATTGACTTGATCTCGATTCCCATGGGGGATGTTTTTGTGATAGTAGGTATTGACTGGCTGAGTTGTTTCGGTGCCATGATCAACTGCGAGGGTCAGCACGTGGTAGTTTGAACCCCAAGTGGGGGAGAACTGGTTATTTACGATGAGGGCACCAGGTTGGGTTTAGGGTTTTCATCGGCAGCCAGGGCTCGACAGTATATTCAACACGGGTGTGCGGGTTATTTGGTGTATGTGGTAGATACATGGGTCAGGGAGCAGGTCTTGGTTTCGGATGTTCCAGTTGTTAGAGATCCAGTTGATGTGTTTTCGGAGGAGTTACTCGAAGTGCCTCTAGAGAGGCAGGTCAAGTTCAGGATCGACCTTGTGCTAGGTGCTTCCCCTA
The DNA here is from genome assembly GCF_002870075.4 of Lactuca sativa. Lineage (NCBI taxonomy): Eukaryota > Viridiplantae > Streptophyta > Magnoliopsida > Asterales > Asteraceae > Lactuca > Lactuca sativa. The sequence goes on from NC_056629.2 coordinate 191,426,336, forward strand.
TTGCTAAGGCATCGTATCGATTAGCACCGCCTGAGATACAGGAGCTGTCACCTCAGCTACATGAGCTGCTAGGTAAACAATTCATCCGTCCGAGCAGTTCTCTGTGGGAAGCACCGATTCTCTTCGTCAAGAAGATGGATGGTTCACACCGGATGTGCATTGATTACCGAGAGCTGAACAAGTTAACGGTGAAGAACTGTTATCCACTTCCACGGATAGATGATCTTTCGATAAGTTGCAGGGAGCATCTTGGTTCTCCAAGATAGATCTGAGGTATGGGTACCATCAGGTCAGGGTGAGGGAGGAGGATGTAGAGAAGACCGCGTTCTAGACTCATTACAGGCATTACGAATTCTTATTGATGTCGTTTGGGCTCACCAACGCGCCGACAGTATTCATGGATATGTTGAATCGGGTATCCAGACCAATGCTCGATCGCTCAGTTATTGTGTTCATCGATGACATCTTGGTGTATTCCAAGACCAGAGAGCAACATGAGGAGAATCTCTGTGAGTTATTGGGAGTTTTTAGGCGAGAACATCTTTATGCAAAGTTCTCAAAATGTGAGTTTTGTTTGCGAGAGGTTCAGTTCCTTGGACATCTCGTAAACCAGGAGCGGTTTTGGTCAATCCGGCCAAGATCGAGGCAGTGATGCTGTGAGAGGTTCTGAAATCTCCCTCGGATATCAGGAGTTTTTTAGGATTAGCAGTGTTCTACGGGAGATTCATTCAGGACTTCTCCAAGATTGTGGTACCCCTCACTCATCTGACGAGGAAGGGGGTAGATTTCCAGTGGGACTCTGAGTAGCAGATGGCTTTCGAGACTCTATGACAGAGACTTTACGAGGCCCCGGTGTTGAGTCTCCCTAAGGGAGTAGAGGATTTTGTGGTTTTCTGTGATGCGTCCATCACCGGGTTAGGGGCAGTCCTTATGTAGAGAGCACGGATGATAGCCTACTATTCATGGCAACTGAAGTCGCATGAAACGAGATATCCCACATACGATCTTGAGTTGGGAGTGGTGGTGTTCGCCCTCAATATCTGGATACATTACCTATATGGGATCCGATTTACCGTCTACATGGACCACAAGAGCTTGAGACATATCATGGATAAGCCGAACCTGAACATGAGGCAGTGCAGGTGGCTGGATGTAGTCAAGGATTATGACTGCGAGATCGTTTACCATCCTAGTAAAGCAAATGTTGTGATGGACGTCCTGAGCCGCAAGTCGGTTGGATCTTCAGTTCCGTCTTTGTGTATGAGAATATATGTGGATTCTCCACTTGTGAGCTTGATGATGGAAGCTCAGACTGAGGGTGTGCGGCAGGAGAACTGGAAAATTGAGAGGGTCAGGGGCGATATCACTAGATTCGTGCAGGATAGTCATGGATTGTTGACTCGTTGCGGTCGGGTATGGGTTCCTGTGTCTGGTGGGGTCAGGCAGATTGTATTGGAGGAGGCTCATAAGTCTTGTTTTTCTATTCACTCGGGGGCCACCAAGATGTACCGGGATCTAAGGCTAAGCTACTGGTGGCTGTGCATGAAGAAAGAGATCTCCTGGTACGTCGAGAGGTGCTTGACCTGCAGGATGGTCAAGGATGAGAATCGGAGGCCGCATGGCAAGCTGTAGTCTCTGGAGGTGACCATGTGGAAATGGGAGCATATCACGATGAATTTTATTACCAAGTTGTCGAGAACGACAAATGGTTTTGATGCTATATGGGTCACTATGGATCGATTAACCAAGAGCGTCCACTTTCTAGCCATTTGGGAGAGTTTATCGGCTGAGAAGTTGCCCGATGTGTCTATCCTCGAGATCGTTGCTCGTCATGGGGTGCCGGGCTTTATTGTGTTAGAGTGTGATGTTCTGTTCACCTCATGTTTCTCACAAAAGTTCCAAGAGGAACTGGGCATGAAACTGCATTTCAGCAGAACTTAACATCCACAGACCAACAACCATAGTAAGCGGACCATTCAGACCCTTAAGGATATGTTGAGGGTCTGCGTCATTGATTTTGGTGGGAGCTAGGACTCCTACCTACCCCTTGTAGAGCTCTCCTACAACAACAACTTTCACTCCAGCATTGGTGCTCCACCTTTTGAACTGTTGTATGGACGGAGATGCCATACCCCAGTCTGTTGGGGCGAGGTTGGTCACAGGGTTATGGGTCTGACCGAGGTGGTTCTGCAGACTACCGGCATGATCCAATAGATCTGGCAGCGTTTGCAGACTACTCAGAATCGACTGAAGAGTTATGCCGACCGGCGCCGAGTTGGAGTTTCAGGTAGGTGACATGGTGTTGCCGAAGGTCTCACCTTGGTGTTGGGTTTTGTGTACTACAACATCCTATGGTTCACATACAACCCTAAATGCTTTGGATCTATGTTTTCTCTAATTACACATGCAATAATGTTTCCAAATCATTAAGCCTACAACTAGCATACAATTGACATAAACAACATAAAAATGAGTTATATAATTACCTCTTGTTGTAGCTTGTAGTTTTGGCCTTTAAGAACTTAGCACCTCAAGTGTGATACCTCAGATGGTTCACAAACACCATGAACAAAGGAGGACTTTTGAGAGAGAGTATGGAGCACTAAAATTAGGTTATGCTTCTCCAAGAATCATGTTCAACCAATTTTAGGCCAAAGGGGTGTCATATATATATATATATATATATATATATATATATATATATATATATATATATATATATATATATATAATGTAGGAATCCAAGAGTCGTGGGTAAACCCTAATCCATACACTTGGGTTATGATCCATATTTCATGTGGGCTAACTCTTCATGGATACTTACATAAACTTAGCCCATCATGGATCAATAACCCAAACAATATATATATATATATATATATATATATATATATATATGTATATGTATATATATAGCTGATTTACATAATCAGTCCCCGTTAATTTAATTAGTCTCTTTTGATCACTAAATTATTTCCAAATTAATTGTTGATCAATACTAATTAAATAACATGATTTCATATTAATATATTAGAACTTATAATATATTAATAAATCATAAATAACCTCTTCTCAAAACTCCATCCTATCAAATTGCTCTGGTGAAAGCAAAACCAAATGGACCATGCTACTCTCGAGTCAAGTACATACCATATAGTTATGGGCTTAGACACCTAATCCAACAGTCTCTTACTCAGATAAGTCTAATAACTATTATTGCAAGTAAGACTCCATAACCCAACTAGCAATTGTAACTCTTAAAAGCCGTTGTCGAACTCTGACCTAGTCAATGACGCGTAAATTAGATAAGGGATCATATATTACTCCATTATACAAGATATCATATAGACATGTGACATGGATTATAATCATTCTCTCTGTCCATTTGGTGTTTCCCGATTTCCGATTTATGACGACTGACTAATTGAACAAATCAAATCAGTCCAGGCTTGGCCAAACGCTTAGGATGTCATCACTAAATCATAGAGGGGCCCATAGATATCCCTTTTATACCTCTAAAGGTAAAAGGAATGGATAAAATTTGAATCATATGCTTTCTATATTTACTCATCAAATCAAACACAATAATGCATTTTATAACACCAAGGTACTGGCGTGTTTACGCATCATCCATGTGCGACCGATTTGTAAGCTACAACTCACACGTCTCTGTTTTAAGAATATATGGGATATTATCGTCTCACAATCACTCGTGATAAAATCCATAAAGTGATTCATATGAGTGTGGGTTTAATCCAATACTCGAATCTTATTTAAGGAGTACTCATGAACACTGCAGCAAACTTGTGCTATGTCTAAGACACCTAGACAATCTACAGTCAAATTGATGACAGTCTTGTCTCAATACCTACTTCCAAAGTATGATCGACTGTGGATAGTTTGAATAATCTTATTATTCTAGAAGCCAAAACATGCAAAGTGAAACACAAGAATAATCGAATCCAATATGGTCTCAGAACTTATGAATATAAATAAAACACCTTTTATTTAATCACCAAATTGATTACACATCATTCATTGTATAATGTTTCGATTAATCAACTTAATACTTGAATTAAAAGAATAGTTATGCCATGCTCCAAGCATGCACACTACGTTTGCCTATGGTCCTCTCTTTGTGAAATAAATAAATAGACAACATTTCAAGGATGCTCATTTCATAATTCCAAATCCTTATTGTAAATGTAAGAATACCAAATTCTTGCCATTTACTAAAATATGTTAGATTCTAAACTTATATGCAATGATCCTCTTGTAATGACTATGAACAAAAGTCATAGAGACTTGGAAACAAACATTACAAAGTATTCCAATGGAGAGCAATTCCATGGAAACAAAGTCTCACATTCAAAGTACATTCCTTTGAACATCCTTCTTGTATTAAGTTTTCTAATCTTACACAAATTTAAATAGTAACTTCCACTTGTGGAAACATTTCCATACTCCCATTTTGACTATCACTTCGGAACAAGAGTTGCCTCTTTTCAAAATATGTCAATATTGTCCTTCCAAAATTTACAATATACTTCTAACTGTCCATACGCAACCAATCTTTGGTAAACCTCAGATTGTCCTCGATAATTGCTTAACCATTTTAGTCATCTCTTGTTCTAGTCCCTTTCCCCTCTTAATGCCTTAGGCATTTGGAAAATTAGAAAAAATTGATGTTATATCATATGTAATCGATTCTATACCCGAAGCATATAGGATACGATACATAATATCTTACATAAAGATGTGATACTTTACCAATCTCTTGCTATAACATTTCCATATATAGAATTTCCTTATGTCGAATCTTTTCAACATAATATTCATATATATCCTTGACTAAATTTGATTAAAATCTCAATCTAAGCTTTTATATTTGAAATGAAGTATGAATTCCTCTCCCTTAATTATAACAAAACAACTTTTCAAACCCTGCAACTTTACAAATTGAAACTTTTGTTTTCTATAATTAACATTGCTAACTCACAACACTTAACGTAATAATTGTGCTCCCACTAGCATAATAATTACATTCTTATTAGCATAATACTTATGCTCCCACTAGCTTTGAATTGTACCCATAAATCAGCTGGACTTCTAGAAATCAATACTTATTGACTTTCTTACCAAAGTTCAGATTTTTGATATGAGATGCTTTAATAAGACTTTATCTAGACTTCTAAAATTCATACATCTTTCCTTAGATAGCTCACATGTTTGTCTAAATAATTTTAGAACTCACATCCATAAGTCTGAAATGTTAAGACCTTTTTCCATTTCTCACAATTCAAACTATGAAGAGGGATGTCGTAATCATAATTGAATTTGAGAATGCAAATAACACAATTGCTATATGCTTAAAATCTACTTAATGAAAGCGTTTCCTCACAATCATTTTCATGAATTGGAGAGAAACCTTATGATACTTAGATCTTTATGGTGTATGTGTTCCTATCCATGTGAATTTGTCATAACCATAATTACAAGACATGGTTAGTGACAAATCCAAACTCATATGGACTGAACTTGTTCAATCTTAATTTCTTGTCACCTGGCAGTACAAGGGCCTACCATTGCTTCCAAGTTGTTATGTAAACAATTAAGAACTCATAGAACTTACATGAATAGTCAACATTAATTGGAATGGCCACAGAAACAAGAATATGTCAACACAATAGGTTACCAACCTCAAGTCGTGTGCTAGTGATTAACAATAGGTTTACTCTTGATTAGTTCTTGAAACTATTCAAGATCATTAAGACTCCCACTATCCTCTTGAATATAAGATTCTCTTGTCAGGAAACATTCCTTGACAAACAAATATTCAAGAGTTAGTGCAGTTACTTATCAAGACAAACACTTCACACAATTGGCCTTAGTTGGTCTTTGTTTTATCCAAAACATCACAACTTACCAATTTAAAATGTACAAGAGTAGAAAATATTTTACTCTACATTTGATAAGTGTTATAAACCTTTCTTAAGATTATATCACTCAAGGCTCAATCTTGGAGTGTGACTCTAAGATTTGATTTTGGAAGTATGATTCACCTTTTGACTTAACCATTTCAACAATTCATGATTCCTCTTCTAAGCCATACAAATGCACTAAGATGTCCTTATAGTTTCATAATCACTAAGATAATCATAAAACACGATACTCAAGTACTCTCCCTTCTTCTCAGATTGGAGAAACTTTATCTCTCTGCCTAATTTGATTCTTCTTATTCGTTCTGCCATACATTGAAACTTTTCCAATGGTTCAGAATTATACTTAATCTTGTAAGTATAACCATATTTACTAAACTTTAGCAAATCATAATGAATAGTCTTATCTTTCTTTGTGGTGGACCTGATCAATGCACAACCAAGTGTACCTGATCCCCTAGTCCTTCACTTGACTCACATATACATGTGAACAAGGAGTTAGTCTTAATTTCCCAAAGATAAAGGTTCTCATTCATCACACAATACAACTTGCATGATTCCAAGTTTCTATCCAACTAAAACTTGAGTGATGAGAATCTTTCCTTATTTGGTAAATTATGACACTACCACAAACGAAAGAATCAAATCCATTTTCCAATATTGCTATCAATGGAAACATATAAGCAAAAATTTTCACAAATGCCATTGTAAGGAAACTTAAAATAAGATAAATTTCAAAAATTTTCTTTATTTATAAAAATTACGGAAAACTTATCCTTACAATGCAAATACATATGAAAACTTTGTTGTTATCTATTCTTAAGCAATCTATCATAGCTCTTAAGGAGCAGCTCAAAATTCTGATCATCGAACCATGCGCTTGAAATCCATCTCTTCGCGATTAGAATCAACTTACTCTACCTTTAAGCTTTCTTTCATTTCTTCGATTCTACAAAGCATCAAAATTTAATTACATTACATCATGTATTAATAATCTCCAAATAGGAACTTAATAGAGTTAGACAGTGGACTTCACCTGAAGTAGAGTCAAACTTTTTGACTTTACCATCCTTGCGTTCTTTCAGGTAAATATGGCAGCTTCGCAACCAATGCCCCTTCTCTTGGCAATAGAAACATATGGACTCTTTGGGAATGGTACGTGGGACTATCTCATACTTATATTTTCTCTTTACCATTTGGTCAAATGACTTGACCATAGTCGATCCCTTTCCATTAGGAAGATAAAGCTTTTTTGGATTTCCAATGTTACCATTGTCATTGTCCATGGAAGTTTGGGGAGTAGATCTTCCAATCAAATTTTCTTTACCAGTGCGCTAAATCATTACTAATTCAGTAGAAACAAGCAAATAGTTATGATCGATAAGGGTCATGTTGTGATCTGTCATATAGTAGTCCTTAATGAACTCACTATACGACTCAGAGAGTGATTGAAGAACCAAGTCAACAACCAACTTCCTTGAGATATCGACTCCTAATATTCCCAACCTGTCAATGTGTGACTTCATCTCCAAGACATGTGCACACACAAACCTTCCATCTTGGTGTTTGCTAGCCAATAGGGCTTGAGTGAGCTTGAAATTTTCAAGTCTTTGAACTTGTGGTTTAGGGAGAATTATTGGAGGAGGTGGAGGAAGAGAAGTTTCAATACAACACGAAGAAGGGACTAATCTTTCACCTCGATCGTCTTTGTGGCATATCATCTTTATGAAGATAGCTTTTTCCAAAAGGATAAGGTAGACCATAGTTGTCAGAACTAGACATCTAAAAGGGAGAATTTCAAGTTTAGTTGATTTAAGTCCTTAATATAACACACAAATGAAATATTAAGGATATGACCCAACACAATATTTTACAATTCGGAAGAGGGATTCCGTAATCCAAATGCAAAATATTTGAAGGTGGGTAAATGACGATTTACCAATTTCCACCATGAAAAACAAAAATGAATTTCAGGTTTTAAATGAATTGAAATTCCTAAATCTTTTGAGATTCATTGAACTTTTCAATGGCATGTTTAATCGCGATAATGCCCTTTGATATTTGCATATTTAGCCTCATATTAAGTATAGATTTTTATCATTTATTAGCTAATTCATTGCATATCATGGACAAAAGGTACTTAAAAGTGTTTGAATTGTATTTTCAGTCCAAAAGTGAAGCTCGGAAGCAAAAGGAAGCAGGAGAAGCGATTAGGAGCTTGGGAATTGAACAAAGAGAAAACCACCAAAAACAACACCTACTCGGCGAGTAGGGACGACTACTCGGCGAGTCCGATAGAAGATTCGAGAAGATAAAGACTCCGAGACTTATTGTATACGGGAATTAAGAGATGGACTCGGCTAGTCGGCAATGGACTCGACGAGTCGTTTCACATTAATAAAGATAGCTTCTCAGATCGACATTTGACATTCTGGAACCCTTTTGGAGAGAATAGCTGCGATTGAAGAACCAGAAGAACCCTAGAGAATGAAGATACATCCTAGAATCCAATTCCGAAGGAGATTTGAGGAAAATTTTCATCATTCTACTTAATCTTTTGTTTTCCATTATGGCTAGACAATTAGAATTCGTTTATTACCTCAATCATGAGCTAAAACTCTTAAACTTCTGTTTGGGAATACAAAATTGAAACTATGGTTTGATTATTGGTAGGATTAATTCAATGTTGGTGATTTTTGTTAGTTTTAGCTTGCTAAAGAACCTTGTGTGTGAATGATAATTAATTTTCTGTTAATAGGAAGGTAATTAAATAGTATGAACATCTTTTGATTATCAACCTCATATGTTTATGTGACCACTTCATCATATGTTTAGGATTAATGAACATGAAACTAGAATTAATAAGAAAATTAGGTAAATTCATGTGTGAGCTTGTTTGATGACCATCAACAAGAAGTTAACTAAATAACCAAATTAGTTAACTATTGCAAGTCTAAATTAATCCAAATAATTAATCTAGTGAATTTAATTAAATTAGACAACTAATCACTGTTTGAGTTAGTTTGTTCACTAAGGGTTAGTGTAGCGAACGCAAAGCTAATCACTTGAGTCGGTAACCAATAGAAGAATTAATCCATTGCACTATTACCATAATATCAACCATAGGATCAATTGAGTTGAACTAAACAGAAGTCCTTCCCATTATTGAATTTAATTAAATCTTTGCTTTTCTAGCTTTTAGATTAAGTGATAGTTAGTAAGTTTCTAGTCTTGTAAAACTAGAGAAAACCCCTACTAATTAATTAATTTAGATAGAATTAGTTTTTAGTTTTAATTTACCGTTCCCTGTGTTCGATACCCTACTTATTTAGCTATACCACAATTGATAGGTCCACTGCCTTTGTGTGTTTATTTTATAATTAAAAGTAGGTTTATAACTAAGTTGTTTTACACACATCAAGTTTTTGGCGTCGTTGCCGGGGAACGATTCTAAATTAGCATTGAATTCTATTTTTATCGATCCTTTGTGTAAGAATTCTCTTATACAGAGTTAATTCTTAGGTAATCTAGTAATTAGGATAAGTTTTAATAAAAATCCATTTTAATAATCAATTAAAAAGTTTTTCTGTTTTTGCCTTGTACTCGCCGAGTGCACTCGTGACAACTCGGCGAGTCCATCGCTGTTCACAGTTTTAATTTTAATTTTATTATTTTTCTTTTTAGGCGTTTTTTTTGTTTTGTTTACAGTTTTTTCATGACCCGAGGGTCTGATACACCTCTGGTCCCTCCTCTAGAAGACCCGGAATCCGCACTAAGGAGGAGCAAAGGAAAAGCCGTTGGAGAATCCGCTTCTTCAAAGAATTCACAACTAAAGAACCTCAAGTCTGTTTTCAGCAAGAAGAAGAGCAGCAAATCAGGAGCATCCAGTGCCTCTTTAACAATCGAAGACCCAATTAAAGAAGACACCGAGTACGAGACCGAGGAAGAAGAAGAACCTACATACGAGCACGAATCCAACTTTGAAGACGATTTAACTATCATCATGGCTAATATTGATGAAGTCCCCATGGGGGAATGGAAGAAGAGGATGCACGATGACACTGGCCCGGGACTTGTGCAGCCCGCAATTCCTACTACCGCTACTTTCGAACTAAAGGGTCATATCCTCGCTCAACTCAAGGAGATTCCTTTCTATGGAAAAGACCACGAAGATGCCTACAAGCACTTGGATGAAGTAAATGATGTGGCTGACTATTTTAACGTACCAAATGTACCACGCGAGACCTAGCTACTTCGCATGCTTCCAGTCACATTCAAGGGTGCTGCAAAGGATTGGCTCAAGTCACTTCCTCCCGGGTCAGTCACCACATGGGCTAAGATGAAAGAGGAGTTCGTAGACCACTTTTGCCAGCATTCCAAAATAGCGAAGATAAAGAAAGCCATTGCCAACTTCGAGCAACAACCCGGAGAATCTCTTTATGAAGCGTGGGAAAGGTATAAAGGTCTTCTCAGAAATTGCCCACACCATGACCTTAATAGCCAACAAGAGGTCTCCATCTTCTATGATGGAGTCAATGTCACCACACGACAATTGCTCGACTCGCAAGGCCCACTCACAAAGAAGGCACCCCCGGTAATCAAGGAGTTAATTGAAGAGTTCTCTAAGCATTCTAGAGAATACCACAACCCAAGAAATGAAGTAAGTCGGGGGGTAGTGAACTCGGCAAATGATGGCATGGCGGCGATGATGGCTAAGCTCGATAGTTTAGATAGAAGGATGACAAAAATGGATCAAACAATCCATGCTATTCGAGTTGGATGCGAGAAATGTAGAGGGCCTCATGTCACGAAGGATTGTGACTTGGATGAAAATGGAAACAAGAAAGCTCAAGTGTTCTACTCAAGCGGCGATCGATACAATGAATTGGTATTAATTTGGTGACTTAAAGAGATTAATTAAATAAGAGGGTATAAACTGTCAATTGTTTGATAGTTAAACTTTAGACTGTAAATCCATATTGGATAGGGTTGGACGGATTCTAGAAGCTAAAGGATAGCTTAAAATCGTCCAAGGCTATCTAAGGAATGGATTTGGATAGCTTTAAGAGAAGATTATCCAATTAGGGTTTAAGCTGTAACCCTTAAGGAGTCTACAAGTATAAATAAACCCTATGGCAAAGGGAAATCGGCACTTGATCTAAAGTAGAGAAACCCTGGCCGAATTCCCTCTCCTCTCCTCTCTCTCAAATCATCCTCCTTGCTATTTGGTGTTTGTAAGCCATTAGAGGAGTGACAATTGTGACTCTAGAGCTCCAAGACAACAAGATCAAACAAGAGATTCAAAGGTATGATTCTAGATCTGATTTAGTATTGTTCTTATACCTAATTAGTCATTAGAAGTCTTGGATTCAAAGCATGTTTATTTAGAAAGCCTAGATCCAAGCATTAGGGTTTTGCATGCGCACATAGGAAAGTTCTTATGGCTAAAACCCATCAATTTTATCAAAAGGAAGAACCGGTTATGGAAAAGAAAGTCGATTTAGAAGAGATGTTCACTAGATTCATAGATGCGTCCGAACAAAGACACAATGATCATGATGCTACAATACAAGAGACCAGAAATATGCTAAGGAATCAATAGGCATCTATTCTCAACATTGAGAAACAGCTAGGACAATTTGCACATCAAGTGAACGAGAGAAGACCGGGTCAACTTCCAAGTAACACCGAGAATAATCCGAGAATGGAGAATGTGAACACTGTGACTTCCAGGTATGAAGAAATTTTCACACCTGCACAGAAGATCTCCAAGGTGAATACAGAAAAGGCAGAAGAGTCGGCTCCAGCTAAACCCGATCAGACTTGCCGATTCCCTCTAATGGACTCGACGAGTCCATGCGCTGATGACAAAACTGTTATTCTCTTAAGGCCCTACAATCCCCCTTTGCCATTCCCAATCAGAGCCATGCCTGGTGAAAATGTTAGAGCGTATAGAGCTTTCATGGAGCATGTTCAAGCCCTTCAAGTCAATGTTCCATTTGTAGAAACAATCCTTCAAACGCACAAGTATTTTAACTTGCTAAAGGGTCTCTTTGCTGCTAGGAAAGATTTAGCTAAAGCCGCGGAGATAGTATTGAGTGAGCTACCAGAAAAGAAGGGCGATCCGGGGAGCATCATAATTCCTTGCCAATTTGGAAATGTACTTGCTACTCAAGCGTTGACCGATTCGGGTGCAAGTATCAACTTAATGCCCTTCTCTTTCTTCAAGAAGCTGCATTTACCGGAGCCAAGGCCTGTGAATATGAAGATCCATTTCGCGGACAAGACGACTATTAGTCCAAGAGGTGTTTGTGAAGATCTCCTCATTAAGGTGGATAAATTTATATTCCCAGTGGACTTTGTGGTACTTGATATGGAAGAAGACCCCGCAATTCCAATTATTTTGGGGAGATCATTTTTGAACACCGCATGCGCATTGATAGATGTATGCGAGTCCACACTAACGTTGAGGGTAGGAGATGAGTCAGCAGTATTTAAAGCTTTACCAGAGATCAAGCAAGAAGAAGGAAGAAAAGAAGAGATCTCATTCATTGATTTGGATGATGAGATACTACAAAAAGAACTTGCACTCTTGCAAGAAGAAGATCCAAGTAAGTTTTTGCTATCCTCTGGAGGTAATGAAGATGTTGACAAAGACTTGGAGGGGATAGAGAAGCTGCTGAAGGGAACTGAATCAGAGAACACAGTGGGATGTGAGGAATATGATCTGACTCGCCGAGTCGATTTCATGGACTCGATGAGTCCATTCAAAAATCCCAGCAATTTGGACGATTTTGATCTGTTTGTTACCAGCTCTTTGCATGTTCTGGACATGAAGATTTTCCCTAGTTCTTTAGAAGATCAAGCTGCAGAAGGAGGAATGGATGGTGATCTTCAACACGTTCATGTAGCATGCCTCAATACAATAATGCAAAATGATGAGGATAATCCACTTGAAGAGGAGGAAAGCAATGAAGAAGAGGAAAAGTTAAGGGTTAGGAGAGATAATGCTGATCACCCATTCATTACCAAGCATCGAGCCCGAGTTTTCACCAGCCATGAAGTAATTCGATTCAAGGAAAACGAAGTGCAAAAGAGGGTGCGAGAGAATGGGCTAAAGAAGAAGAAAGTGAGGAAAAGGGAAAGCCATGTAGCTGAAGATGATGCTATGAGAAAGAAGAGAGAAGAATTGAGACGGGCTTACAAGAAGAAGATACACGCTTACAAGACGAAGTACAAACCACAAAAGATTAGGCGTGCATTCCTGATGCAGGAAAATGAAAAAACGTAGATGGGAAGGAGTCCAGCTAACGACTACTTAAAAAGAAGCGCTTGGCGGGAGGCAACCCGTTATTAGAGTTTGCTTTCTTTCATCTTTTTCGTTTTAGTTTTGTTTGATTTTTGTTTTTAGGATTTTATTTTTGTCTTCTAAATCATCAAACATGACTGCTTGAGAGTGCGTATGGGCTAAGTGTGGGGTGGAATGAATTTTCTTTTATAAATGAATGGCAAAATGATATAATTTCTGAATTATTTGCAATTGACTCGTTGAGTCTGACCCTGACTCGACGAGTCGATTTTATTTACAAAAATTTTTTTAATAATTAATTTTTACATCTGGTAAAAAACTAGGGTTTTAAACCCAAATGAGATAATATCACTTCATACTCGCCGTGCGCCCCCATTTGCTTTCTCTCTCAAGCACTCATCAAAGTCTTCACTCTTTCTTCAAGATTTTCGAATTTTATCACCAAAGGTACTTAATTTCTTCCTTAATTCTGTTAAAGTCATGATTTTTAGATGATCTAGGGTGTCAATTTCATAGAATACCCGATTTTGATGTTTAGTGAATTTTTAGGGTTTTGATTTAGTATTAATTATGTTGTTTTGGATGGTTATTTATCCTTTAATACATCTTAGAAACATCCATGGACAAAACCCTTGAGAAAAATTCCAGGTTTTATGGTCAAATTTTGAACGACTCGTCAACTAACTCGCGCAGTTCATACGACTCGCCGAGTCGTTCATGGACTCGACGAGTCCAGTCGGGGACCCAGCTGTAATCTGTTTTAATGATTTTCTGTGTTTTCTGGGTTATGTGTTCTTTGTTTTTCAGGGACAATGTTTCGCAGAGGACAAAGCTCGAGTGGACACCAAGGAGATTTTCCTTGGTTGAATTTTCCTCGAATTGAATCGGCTTCAACAATGACAAGATGGAAGAAGAAGTTGGATGAGGTCAGGAAGAAGGAGATTTATGTACCCAATAGGGTTGATTGGGATTGGTTGCAGAATGTCCGGTATGAAGAAGAGTTGGCGCTCTACCTTTTGAAGGAATTTACGTACGAGGGGGAGACAATGATTTGTGATGGATGGAGCCGGGTTTTTAGAATTCAAGAACCGGTATATCGGGAACTTTGCTGGGAATTTTTCTCCACGGTGTCTTTCCGAGGAGGAGATGATTGCTACCACCCCGCGAGTTTTAGTTTTTGCCTTGGGGGCGAGTTCCATCAATGTTCGGTCATTGATTTAGCATGCCGATTGGGGATTTACGATCGACCATTGGTTACTACTGCTATCTTTCGTGCCTTCTTGGAACAATCTCATAAGGTTTTCCCCAATGGTGTTACGAGTACGGGTTGGTGGAACACAATCGCCAACAAATTATACATTCCGAAGTCGGCCCAAGAAGGAAGTATTAGGTCACCCACACACCGTCTCATTCACCGCCTTATCTCCACCACCATCAATCAAAGGAAGGATGACGACAAGGTGTCCAACCTTGATGTCTTTTATCTTTGGAGCATCATCACGCCCGACACCTTTTGCAATATTCCATGGTGTTTGGCTTCTTATTTGTCGGAGGGTGCGGTCAAGGATCGCAAAACCTCCAAAATTAATGGTGGCATGTTCGTGACCCGGCTAGCCAACTCATTTGGGTTGATGACCCACGGTGCATGGAACTTGATGACAATGATTCCTACCCCTTCCATTAATCCTATTCTTTTTCGGAGGGCACGAATTATTGAGGATTATGGAGGTGGTCATTATGCTATCCCGCATGATGATCCCGTGGTTGGTCCCGAGGCACCGGGAAGGAGGGTTAGATCGCGACGTGAGCGGGACGTGGAGGAGGAACCGCCGGTGATTCCGGTGGATAATGAAGAAGTACCAATGGATTGGTACAATGTTGAGATGAGGCGGTTGAAAGATCAAATGGCGAGGGGTATCAATTTTAGCAATGAATCCCGTGTGTGGCTTTTTGACCATTTCCATATTCCGCGCACTGAACATACTACTTGACCACTTGTTCTTCCCGATCAATTCCTGAAGATTTTACATTATTTTTCTTGCATATTTGCAGCTGCCCACATGTGATTTGATGCCCTAGACGTGGATAAGTTGTTTCCATGTCTAAACTCAATTGAAGATGGAGTTGAAGAATAGAGATATCGACCTAGCGACTGCTACCCCAGGGAAGTTTGTTCTAATTCTCTCTACATTTCATGTTTTTATATTTCATGCATAACATGCAATGAGGACATTAAATAAATTAAGTGTGGGGTAGGGGGTTGATGTCGTCTTAGTAAATGTAGAATCTTAATTTAGGTTAATTTTTAAAATTACTGCATACCAAAAATGTGACTTAGGGATTAATTTAGAAAATTTTGGTAAAAAGTAATTAGGATTTCATGTTAGAGTTATGTTGACGATTGCATGAAGACCCAAATGTTTAGTTGAACCTATATACGTTCTAGTGCATTTGTGGCTTCCTTATTCCAGTGAAATCATGGGACAAAAACACGACCTCGCTCAGCCCGAAGGATGCAATATGTTTAGCATTGTGTACCAGAAATGTATCCAGGAAAATTATTATCGCTAGCCAATAAAGGTTGGAGTTGAGTGTCCCTGCTTAAGCATGTAGGGTTTTGAGTGAAAAGAGTGAGGTGCATGTAAAAGAGAGAGAGAGAGAGAGAGAGAGAATTGCAAGAAAAGTTTGAAGAATTTTGGAGCAACTAAAGTGAAGATCAAAAGATCAAAATTCCAAGAGTTCAAAAATTGAAGATACCAAAAATCAAACAACAAAGTGGTGAATTCAAAGAAATCAAAGATCAAATGCCAAAGAAATGAAGAATTCCAAAGAGATCCAATGTGGTATCATAAATTGTAATTCTAGATTATGTATGCTTGGGTTGCTCAACCAAAAATACCTTGAGGATAAGAGGTTTTCTGCGGATTGATTCGGAGGGATGCATAAAATGAGCATTGTTCGGGATAAGTGGGCGAATGTTTATGAGGATTGTGAGTATTTGGAGTATGGGAAGTTATTAGGAAAATTTTAGACACAAATGCACGCGTTGCGGTCTTGGCACAATGGCTGGGTTAGATTGGAGTTGTCATATGTGATTCTAATGTGCTAAAATTCAGTTTTGCTTGGGGGCAAGCAAAAGTCAAGTGTGGGGTATTTTGATATTTGCATATTTTGCCTCATATTAAGTATAGATTTTTTCATTTATTAGCTAATTCATTGCATATCATGGACAAAAGGTACTTAAAAGTGTTTGAATTGTATTTTTAGTCCAAAAGTGAAGCTCAGAAGCAAAAGGAAGCAAGAGAAGCGATTAGGAGCTTGTGAATTGAACAAAGAAGAAAACCACAAAAAACAACACCTACTCGGCTAGTAGGGACGACTACTCGGCGAGTCCGATCGAAGATTCGAGAAGATAAAGACTCTGAGACTTATCGTATACGGGAATTAAGAGATGGACTCGGCTAGTTGGCAATGGACTCGACGAGTCGTTTCGCATCTATAAAGATAACTTCTCAGATCGACATTTGACATTCTGGAACCCTTCTAGAGAGAATAGTTGCGATTGAAGAACCAGAAGAACCCTAGAGAACGAAGATACAACCTAGAATCCAATTCCGAAGGAGATTTGAGGCAAATTTTCATCATTCTACTTAATCTTTTGTTTTCCATTATGGCTAGACAATTAGAATTCGTTTATTTGCTGTTTATTACCTCAATCATGAGCTAAAACTATTAACTTCTGTTTAGGAATACAAAATTGAAACAATGGTTTGATTATTGGTAGGATTAATTCAATGTTGGTGATTTTTGTTAGTTTTAGCTTGCTAAAGAACCTTGTGTGTGATTAATTAATGAACTTGAAACTAGAATTAATAAGAAAATTAGGTAAATTCATGTGTGAGCTTGTTTGATGACCATCAACAAGAAGTTAACTAAAGAACCAAATTAGTTAACTATTGCAAGTCTAAATTAACCCGAATAATTAATCTAGTGAATTTAATTAAATTAGACAACTGATCACTATTTGAGTTAGTTTGTTCACTAAGGGTTAGTGTAGCGAACGCGAAGCTAATCGCTTGAGTCGGTAACCAATAGAAGAATTAATCCATTGCACTATTACCATAATATCAACCATAGGATCAATTGAGTTGAACTAAACAGAAGTCCTTCCCATTACTGAATTTAATTAAATCTTTGCTTTTATAGATTTTAGATTAAGTGATAGTTAGTAAGTTTCTAGTCTTGTAAAACTAGAGAAAACCCCTACTTATTAATTAATTTAGATAGAATTAGTTTTTAGTTTTAATTTACCATTTGCTGTGTTTGATACTCTACTTATTTAGCTATACCATAATTGATAGGTCCACTGCCTTTGTGTGTTTATTTTATAATTAAAAGTAGGTTTAAAACTAAGTTGTTTTACACACATCTCCCTTCAAGTTTGTGACTGGGATACCAAGGATCACAAACAAGGTGTGAATAACCATGCAAATTAGCTTGGTACTCTCGATGTCATTTATTACCTAATCAATGTGTCGGTTAACCACACACGCTCCATTCATCTATGACAAGCATCGAGCTACCCTTTGCCACCCTTGTTAGTCCAAGTTAGTGTCCCGGTTAGCCACACACGCTCCACTAACGACTTGGCTAGGTGCAAAGTGTAATTTCATGGGTTAGCACCAAATTCACATTTTTCCTAAGTAACTAAGATTAGGAATTTGTAAGACATTTAGTTACTTAATGTATTTATTATACTTTTAATGAGAATGTCCTATCCTACCCGTTTGGCTAACGACCCTCCACCACTCAAGGAAGCGGTGGGTGAGAGTGAACACCCATTAAACCACCATTTTATAGGAAGTAACCTTATACCCCTTTATTGACCGACTTCGTGAATGAGGCCTACTAACGGTAAGACTGACTCTTTAACTTATACATATATAATTACTTAACTTCGTGAATGAGGCCTACTAACGGTAAGACTGACTCTTTAACTTATACATATATAATTACTTAACTTTTAATTTTAAAATACTAGATGGTTTAATTTGTTAATAAATTACACTCTTAATTTAATTAAACTTAAACCATGTCATTATGGAATTATTAATTCTCTTTTAATTAAACACTTTAATTAATTTAATAAAGTCCATAAGGTGCAATTTGAACTACTCAAATACTTCAAGGTTGTAAATATAAAAATTCAAAATTAAACACTAATTAATTAATTTTTTTAATTTATGAACCCAAGAGTTACACCTTTTTAATTACAACAGTTTCTTAATTTGAGACTTTTCAAATACCAAAACTTAAGGGCAAGTTTAGTTACTCTTGAAAACCTTTGATTTCAATAACTTATGAGTTTAATGTGGTTTTTATGGAAAAACTTTTCATGTTCCATAACTTGAGGACAAGTTATGGAGGACTTTAAAGAACATTTAGATCAATATTTTAACAAATAAAAAATTATGATATAATTTATCTATGATCTAGTTAAACTCATAAGTCAAGACAATTCATATCAACGATTTACAAGAAATTAGCCTATCATATAAACTAATACAAATCTTGAAAATTTGACAATTATCTTTTAATTTGATGAGGATCAACATTAGCAAATCAGAACAAACATTTTTTATGATTACAAAACAGTTTGTGGTAATGATCCCAATTCTATTCCGGCCAAACTCGAAAATCTGCAACCAGAGGCATCAACTCGCCGAGTGCATGATCATGACTCGTCGAGTTGCCCTTTTTCTAGGTGGACTTGTTGAGTCACCCAGTGGAATCGGTGAGTTCATCAGTCAGAGTCCAGAATATCGATTATTTTAGCTTTGAATTAAAACAAGCATCAAATATAACATAAAACAATCCTAGGCTCTGATACCACTGTTGGGTTTTGAATACTACAACATCCTATGGTGCACATACAACTCTAAATGCTTTGGATTTATGTTTTCTCTAATTATACATGCAATATTGTTTCCAAAGCATTAAGCGTACAACTAGCATACAATTGACATAAACAACATAAGAAAATGACTTATATAATTACCTCTTATTGTAGCTTGTAGTTTTGGCCTTTAAGAACTTAGCACCTCAAGTGTGATGCCTCAAATGGTTCACAAGCACCATAAACAAAGGAGGAGTTTTGAGAGAGAGTATGGAGCACTAAAATTCAGTTATGCTTCTCCAAGAATACATGTTTAACCATTTTTAGGCCAAAGGGGTGTCATATATATAGTGTAGGAATCCAAGTGTCACAGGTAAACCCTAATCCATACACTTGGGTTATGACCCATATTTCATGTGGGCCAACTCTTCATGGATACTTACATAAACTTAGCCCATCATGGATCAATAGCCCAAGCAATATATATATATATATATATATATATATATATATATATATATATATATATATATATATATCACTGATTTACATAATCAGTCCCTGTTAATTTAATTAGTCTCTTTTGATCACTAAATTAAATCCCAATTAATTTTTGATCAATACTAATTAAATAACATGATTTCATATTCATATATTTGAACTTATAATATATTAACAAAAATCATAAATAACCTCTTCTCAAAAGTCCATCCTATCAAATTGCTTTGGTGAAGGCAACTCAAATGGACCATGCTACTCTCGAGTCAAGTAGATACCAATTATATTTATGGGATTAGACACCTAATCCAACACCTTAAAGGGTGTGATCTGTTTCAAGAAGATGGGAAAGTTGAGTCCCTAATATATTGGGCCATTTTGGATCATTGCCAAGGTTGGCAAGGTGGCTTATAGACTAGACCTTCCGGAGGAGCTTAGTCAGATCCATAGCACTTTCCACCTTTCATAGTTGCGGAAGTGCGTATTGGATGAGGATGTGGTGGTGTCACTAGATGACTTTCAGGTGGATGAGTGTCTGAACTATGTTGAGAGGCATGTAGCTATTTTGGAGAGAAGGGTGAAGGTTTTAAGAAACAAGGAGATACCTTTGGTAAAGGTATAGTGGAAGCAATTGAAGGGATCTGAGTGGACCTGGGAGTCGGAGGCTGAAATATAGGAGCATTATCCGGATTTGTAGACTGTAGCAGGCTTTGAGGATAAATCCTAGTTCAAGTGGGGGAGGGTTGTAACATCCCAATCTTCAGGTATGAATTTAAAAGCTTATATATGTATTTTTAGGGCAACTCGACGAGTCGGAAAGCTCCAAATTATCGTGTAGAGTTTTAATGACCGCGCATCTTTCAGGGTCTACTAGACGAGTTGGAAGGCCCCAACTCGACGGGTTGAAGGCTGAACATGAAAACTCTAATTTTCAGGGTTTGACACCCTATTTAAAGAACTTATGACCCATTTTTAGCCTCCCTCATGGTCCCCTTAGTCCAGACAAAAACCCTAATTGTGCCTCTTTCCCCATTTTGAGTGTGTGTGAGCTTAAAGAGTGTTCTTTGGTGCTTTTCTTGAAGGCGTGTGAATTTGGTGGTGCAAAGTTGATGGGAGAAGCTTTAGATCCAGGATTTTCAGTGTTGTTGCAACCATTTGGAGGTATAAAGTCGTTATCTTGATCATCCCTTTTGCTAGATCTTTTCTTTTGAAAATTTATGGCCATTATTAGCTTATTTTGGGACCATTCTTGGATTTGAGTATGTTATGAAGCCATGGTTTCAGATATGGACATCTCATGGCCTCCATGGACTTAAAGTTGCCAACGTTATCAAGTCTTGGCCCTCCTTCATGCTCTAAGTCCCTTGATAAGCCTTATTTGAGTGTTTTAGCCCTTTTGATGCCATACATGGACGTAAAAATAACAACTTTACGTGGTATTTCAGTCTTAAGGGACTAGATCTACAGTTTGGGGCATTGGTTTCGCTTGGAAGTGTCTGAATGCATTAAGGCTAGGAAAAATAGATGAGTTACCTTGCCAACTCGACTAGTTCGTTTGGGTTTTCCCGCCTTCTGGATACTGAGCGAACTCGGCGAGTTGATGAGATAACTCGGCGAGTTGCTAGGGTTTTTCCCGTTTTTCTGAACACTAAAAGAGCTTGACGAGTTAGGTCAACATGGACTATTGACCTTGACCATGGTTGACTTGGTTCGCCTTTAAGGGTATTTTGGTAATTTGGGACTCTAATGAAGTGAGTCACATTGTGGTTGTAGGCAGTCGAGATCGGAGTTGAGATTTGTGTAGGGTTTCAAAGCACTCCATGGATGATGGCAATGGGCCCCTTTGATGAATTCTAGGTTAAAAGCCCAAGAATTGTCTTTTCCCTATAAATAGTCATGTATTATTCACAATTAGGGTTAAGAGTGAGGCAAAATGTAGCCGCCACGTGAGGTTTCTTATGTAGTGTTAGATTCTTTAGTCTATGCTGAAAGTGTAATTTATTCCTCCTGTTTTCAATAAATCGAGTGATCATTCGACCTAATCTTCATATTTGTGTTTGTTCTTATTTTCCGCATCTTGTTCATCAAATCTCAATTAGGGTTTTAATCCCAACAAGTGGTATCAGAGCGGGTCTTTGAAGATCTATTGATGTGAAGACAGGTTCGTAATCTCCAAATGGGTATTGCCATCGGTGCTTAAAACAATCAAATTGGAAAGCCAAAATCAGTTTGATTGCTCATCGTTTTGATCAAATTGCAATGTCGGAACTTGAACTGGTGACAAAAGATGGATTTTGATCGTTTTGTTCTTAATTAAGGGAAGGATGTAAATGAATTCAGAATGAGAATAATCGCAATTGTGAAGTTATTCAGAATCGGAAACGCAACATTCTTCTGCAATTGGAAATTGAACACATGTTCTTACGAGTCAAACCTCAAAATTCAAAACTGTTGTGAAAATCCTTACCTGCGAACGATCAAAGCTAGTTTTTTTTGGACTCGCACTCATATTGTTCGTCGACAATGATTCACATTGGAACTGTGGTCGATTGACTACGAGCAAAAGGTATTGGAATCGGGGCTTATGTCAAAATCGATTGTGTGATGCGTATAAAATTAGATTGGTAACTGGAATGGGCAATGGTCGAATTGTTGGTCAAACGAAAACTCAAAATAAGGAATGGATTCGCTGCAAACATTACTGGACTCATTTTGAATGTTTCACCTGCGAATGCTCTCAATATCAGAAAAACGAACCTGGATTCGTGTTTGTATCGGTCTGCTAGGAACGAACTTGCGTTCATATGTTTGTGCTTGAAACGAAAGGCAGGACTGGGCTCGGATTCGCACTCAAGAACCTGTGATTGGATTCGTTGACATGGATTCTCTTTGGGGTAATGCTGATGAATTAGGAAAGAACCTGGAACAACGAACTTGGGTTCGCTTGTTAATGGTTGGAGCGAATGGAGGAAGGACTGAAAGCGAAAGGAGTTTCGCCTGATGAAGCTTGAAATGGAAATAAGAAACGAAAGGAACCGAACCTTCGGTTGGGTTCGCTTCAGGTGAATAATTCACGATCTTGGAACAAACTTAGATTCGGTCACATCAGGGTGCTTGGAACGAATGATTGATCAGCATTGTTGTTTGGATTCGGAGTTCGTGTTTTCGTTACCTGTTGTGAGGATTCGTTCGTTCATCAGGGCGTAAATGGGTAAATGAGGAAGATGACTTCAAGTTATATATTTGGTCCCTGTATCTTCAGCAACATGAAAGCTTTGGTGCAATTTCGAATTTATTTCAATCTAATGGGGAAAATGATGCAGAATTACCATTCCAGCCCCTGTCTTTCAGCAAGTGACAGTTTCGGCCCAATATTCAGAAAAGTTTACTACTTTGAGGGCCGGTGAACAATTTTGGATTTTTTAAGCACATATTTTTCCGTGAACAGAAAAATAAGGGTTCCATCAAGTCTTGGCGGTTTGGAAAGTCGTTTTTCGTGATCACGTCAATTTTTTACGACTTTTTCGGATTTTATACTTCATTGTATATATCATTTTTTCGCGGGGGAGCAAAGTAGTTTTTTTTATCCATTCAAGATCATTTTCATGACCATTTGAAGGCTTTATAATCACATTTTTTATTATAAATCGGGGGAGAATTTGGTATGGCCATTCGAAATTGGATTTGTGACTTTTCAAAGTTGAAGATTTATGATAAAGCTTGTGGTAGAATTATGAAGGTAGCTTTTACAGCGGAAGTTCTTCATCGAGCTTTGCTAAAGCTTTTATAGAGAAGTATCCTTTACAGCGGAAGTTCTTTATCGAGCTCTGCTAAGGACTTGTTATATCTCCGACTTCTTGTATTTTCTCAATCAAGTGGCGTTACGAATCTTAAAGTTTGGGTTGTTACATGATATTTTTTGATGGCTTATATCATTAGCTTATTTGAAGATCATTGTGACTTGGAGGGGGAGCTCTTGAAAGACAAGAAGTGATTCGGTTTCTTTGTTCTGAAATGGGTTTTTATGGCGGGTTTGGTTTTCATGAAGATTCTTTGGGATTACATTCAAAAATGAAGTTTAAAGACATTACTTCAGTGCTTGATTTATATATCCTAGAGCCTGTGTTTGAAGATTATTGAAGAATCAAGATTCGTGGATTGCTTCATATATTCCTCGTTGCAGATCTTTTTATTTGCTAGATGCTTGTTTTGGAAGTTAAAGCATTATCATCCATTCCATACTTTGAGGGGGAGATTGTAGGGTTTCAAAGCACTCCATGGATGATGGAAATGGGCCCCTTTGGTGAATTCTAGGTTAAAAGCCCAAGAATTGTCTTTTCCCTATAAATAGTCATGTATTATTCACAATTAGGGTTAAGAGTGAGGCAAAATGTAGCCGCCACGTGAGGTTTCTTATGTAGTGTTAGATTCTTTAGTCTATGCTGAAAGTGTAATTTATTCCTCCTGTTTTCAATAAATCGAGTGATCATTCGACCTAATCTTCATATTTGTGTTTGTTCTTATTTTCCGCATCTTGTTCATCAAATCTCAATTAGGGTTTTAATCCCAACAATTTGGGATTTGATCTTCTTGATTCAACACTACTTGTGAGGTGAGTTTTCCTCACCATTCTTAAGGATCGAAGGCACCAAGTCCGACCCTTTGGATTGTGATCCTGCTTTATTACTGTTGTGATCTGTTAGATTGGTGTCCTAGTAGATAAGATGTTTCTATGTGGTTATGATCACTTATATTGGTATCCTTGTAGATAGGATGTTGTTATGAGTTGTGATATGTAGATCGGTTTGACTGTCTATAGACTGTTATGTGATTATCTGATATATGTGTATATGTTTGATTGGTGGTTGAGGCTTTTCTGCTTTGTGCATGAGCCAACAGACCAAGGTATTCCAACCCGATGGTTGTGGGCCGAGAGTATTCCATCCTGAGGATGATTGGACTCATAGTGTGTGGGCATTCCAACTTGATGGTTGTGGGCCGATAGTATTCCATCTCGAGGATGATTGGGCTCATAGTGTGTGGGCATTCCAACCTGTCGGTTGTGGGCCGAGGGTATACCATCCTGAGGATAATTGGACCTATAATATGTTGGCATTCCAACCCGATGGTTGAGGGCCTGGGACATTCCAACCTGATAGTTGATTGGGCCTATAGTATGTTGTTATTATATGTGTGTTATTATTGTGCGAGTATTTTGGGGGAAATCACTAAGCTTTGGGCTTACAGTTGTGGATTTTGTTTCAGGTACTTCGGATGATCGCGGGAAGGCGTAGGCTTGATCGTGCACCTCCTCACATTTTATGTCAGGATTTCTGGGATTCTCTGATGTTATACTATTTTGAAAACAAATTTGTAAACAATGAATGGTTTTGTGAAATTTAAAAAGTTTAATTTTTTCATGAATTTTATGGATGTTACAATGTTACATCATCCAAGGGTAATATCTAAAGTATCTTCCATCTAACAAAACAAGGTTCCAATAATCTTTGAATATCAACAAACTTTGTTAAGAAATAGGCAATCAGGAACAATTGATCCAATAATCATCAAACTTTATGAAGCAATATGCAATCATGAATACCAATAATCAAAAAGTAGGTTTTGTTGTACTTTGTGGAAATTGGTATATGTATATGAAATCACATATGTTTGATTTAGAAATCCAAAAGTTGTAGAAGAAATTTATAGCAACCAAATTTAAACAATAAACTAACACCATAACAAACCAAAAACCTACAATCCATATGAAACTAGTTAACTACTAGCAACTTTATAAATAATATAATTATAGTTAGCCAAAAACTCTCACTCGAACAATGACAAGAACAACCCAATGATGAAATCACATGTCTAAAGAAATTATCCATGATGAAATCAATTTTTCTGACGAAATTGCATATGTCTTAAGAAATTGCCAATGATAAATGGATACTGATAATGCAACATTTGTTTTCAGGTATTATTTTTTTGAAGTCCATTTATTCTAGGTCTTGGATTTTGGATACTGATAATGCAACATTTGGCCACAAGAAGGCCAATTGTCTGAGTTTAGCTGGTGTGGTGGCGAATGCACCCGCTACAGCCACCCTGAGGATCACTGGTGGCTGTCTGGTCAAGGTAGAGGCTCATATTGTGAGGAGCCGAGATTTTCAGTTGATGACGGAGAAGGCTAGAGCAACGCCAGATGTGGTTACTGGCATGTACCTTCTATTTTATTTTGTTGCTTTCCTTATTTAAGCTTATTGTTTGTTCTGATGTGATTAGGGATGTTCCTAGTCAATGATATGCCTGCTCTTATGATGTTTGACTTAGGGGCCAGTCAGTCTTTTGTATCTCTTGTGTTTACCAAGAACTTCGACGTCGCCTCTGGTAGCATTGGATCACCCTTTGGTAGTACATATTGTCAATGTCCATTTTGTGAGGGCCTCGTGGATTTTCTGTGATTATATTTTGGAAATGTTTAGTTTGAGGTTTCCAATTCATCTCATTCTCGTTCCTTTGGGAGAGATGATGTTTATTTTGGGTATAGATTGGTTAATCCAGTTTGGGGCTATGATCGACTGCAAGTGTCAGCTGGTAAATGTTCGAACCCAAATTGGGGGAGAGATAATTATTCACAATGAGGGAGTGTGGGGTGGCCCAACCTTTTGTTCAATAGTGAAAGCTAGGAAGTACTTGCAACACGGGTGTACTAGGTTTTGGCTTATGTTTTGGATACTCGGTTGAGAAGATGAAGACTACTGCAGATGTGCCTATAGTTTGAGGCTTTCCCGATATGTTTCCCAAGGATTTGTTGGGAGTGCCTCCTGAGAGGCGGGTTGATTTCATGATAGATTTGGTTCTGGGTGTGGCTCTGATAGCCAAGACACTATATTATCTTGCACCTCCTGAGATGCAAGAGTTTTCCACCCAACTTTAGAGCTGTTGGAGAAGGATTTTATTCATCATAGTAGTTTTCCGTAGGGAGAACCGATCTTGTTTGTTAAGAAGAAGGATGAGATGCACCAGATGTGTATTGACTATCAGGAGATGAACATACTATTGGTGAAGAACTATTATCCACTTCCAAGGGTTGATGACTTATTTGATCAGTTGTAAGGTGCTTATTGGTTTTCCAAGATCGACTTGAGGTTGGGTTACCACCCGATGAGAGTCTGGGATAAGGATATGCAAAAGACGGCCTCTAGTACCCGTTATGGGTATTATGAGTTTGTGGTGATGCCATTTGGGCTCACAAATGCACTTGTGGCATTTATAGATCTCATGAACCGGGTGTGCAGCCCAATATTGGATCAGTCCATAATCGTGTTTATGTTGAGATGCACTTACGAAGGGTTCTTGAGACTCTGAGGAGGGAGAGGCTTTATGTTGAATTCTCCAAGTTCAAGTTTTGTGTGACATCCCCAAATTCACGGTCATTTTAAAATTGTATTTATGCTTATTTAAAAATCATAGTATCCTTTTTGAAAAATAGTATTGTAGAATTTGTTCCCAGAAAACATGATAAAGATGTTATCAAAGCATATCCGAAGAAATGTATTTCCATTTAAAACATTGGGATGTCATCGTCAATACAAAAACATAAGCATAACGAAATATTACAAGCCTTACAGTAATTAAACTAGTGGCCTAATACTCCTTGAATCTCTCAGCATAATGTATCTTTCATATAGCCACCTGTGATACAATAAACTGAGTGGGTCACATTGGGAAACCTGGTGACTACAAAGGGTTTTGAACCCACAATAATATAATTATTATGTTTAATCATCAAACAATTAACCCAATTTTCCATTCCCATTATCTTCTTTATTCTTAAGGTTCTACCCTAAGAATCATATATTCATCATTTATTTATTCCTAAGGATTGTCCTAAGGAATAGACACGAAGTCCATCGCTTCCAGAGTTCATCAAACATGCACTAAGTCTATAGCTACCAGTGTTATCCATTAGGGCACTAAATATAGCTGCCAATGTTCATCTACAAGGCACTAAGTCCATAGCTGACAGGGTTTTTAGAGTACATCTGGTAAACACATCGTTCACAAACACCTACAGGTTGCGAGCCTGCTAGCGTTCCACTAGACTGTCTACCATAGTCTGTGGTTGTCATCTATACTCTACTAGATGACCGGATCAAATTTATAGTCAAGGCTTCTCATCATCTTTCACCTCTTATCATTTATATTATCTTTCATCTCTCATCATTCATCTACTCATCGTTACCCAATATATTTATAGGTATAAAAATACATATACAGTGTAAATCACGTAAAACATGTATAAATCGTTCATCTAGCATAGATATCAAGAATCAAAAATAATAAGCACATATAGCATGTATTGATATTAAATACTTCATATCTATGTCCAAGATGAAAGTAATTATGTACTCACTTGTTAAAGTGACGACTCGAAATTTGGCCAGCGCGTCGCTTCCAGGGCCGGCCCAATAGGGCGGGCAAGTTGGGCGATGGCCCCGGGCCTCACTACGGTTTGGGGCCCCAAATTAATGCTGTTTGATATATATATAATTGATTTGTGTCAAAAGAGTTACAAAATGTTTAAGTAGATGAGTTGGTTAGCGGCGTTGGTAAGCGTTTCATCTTTTCTTAATAGCCCCATGTTCGATTCCTTCTATATGCATGGTTTTTACATTAATAATTTCTTTCATTACTTGTTTCACCTTTTTCAATGCAATAGCCCGTGTTCGATTCTATCTATATGCAGTTTTTAGATTAACAATTTCCTTCATAGGCGCCTAACTTCTTTTATTTATCATTTTATTGAAATTGAAATCTAGAAAAGCCCCCACATTCTTCTTGGTTATTTACAAATCATACAAGTTACACAAATGGTCCCTTGACTCTCTTTGTTTTTTCAGCAAACCACAAAAACAATTATTTCATGTTTTATTTTGGTGTTTTTCTAACCCATTATTATACATAATTTCTCTGTTTATATATTCTCTGTTTATATATATGAGATTTTCTATTTTTTATCGTCTTTTAATATATAATTCTTTTTCTAGGTTTGATAACAATATATTAATGGCAGGTCATCAAGTTAGTTTTTTTTCCAAACACTATCTTTTTGTTTTTTTTCCAAACACCAAATGGATGGTTTTTCAAATGGGTCGGTTGTTTTGTAGTTCTATCTATATGCAGTTTTTAGATTAACAATTTCCTTCATAGGCGCCTAACTTCTTTTATTTATCATTTTATTGAAATTGAAATCTAGAAAAGCCCCCACATTCTTCTTGGTTATTTACAAATCATACAAGTTACACAAATGGTCCCTTGACTCTCTTTGTTTTTTCAGCAAACCACAAAAACAATTATTTCATGTTTTATTTTGGTGTTTTTCTAACCCATTATTATACATAATTTCTCTGTTTATATATTCTCTGTTTATATATATGAGATTTTCTATTTTTTATCGTCTTTTAATATATAATTCTTTTTCTAGGTTTGATAACAATATATTAATGGCAGGTCATCAAGTTAGTTTTTTTTCCAAACACTATCTTTTTGTTTTTTTTTCCAAACACCAAATGGATGGTTTTTCAAATGGGTCGGTTGTTTTGTAGTTCATTTTTTTATTTTGCTTTGTTATTGGTTTTTATGCACTAACCAAATGGTTTTATTCGCGCTTGTGTGTGTGTATATATATATATATATATATATATATATATATATATATATATATATATATATATATATATATATATATATATATATATATATATATATATATATATATATATATATATATATATGATCTCTTGTACTCTTCTCCATAACATCATTGTATTATTATTAGCGATTACTAAATTTTGAAGGGCCTCATCTTTCGTTTTCGCCCCGGACCTCAAATCGACTTGGGACGGTCCTGGTCGCTTCTAACAATTGTATTTTCTTTTGACGAAACCTAGAATCATTATTATTAATTCTTAGACTAATATTTATTGTGGCAAATTATTAGTAGAGATTCATCATTAACTAAAAGTCTACTTTCATGAATATCAAGTAAGGAACAACCAGGTAGGATCATATCGGAGGTAGGGTTTGTTTGGTATATGAAGTATACTGTTTTGAAATCCCACTTTAAACACCTCACTAATCACATCCTAGACATCATCCCCGTAAGTAGATCAATCAGTATAACGACTTGGAATCACTGATAAATCTTGTTTGTAGGTTCATAATAATGATAATGAACTTAAACATAAGTTATACTTAAAGTTTGGTAAGTATAACTCACTTATAGGGGGTTTAGCGAGAAATCGGGCTCTGCACGGGCATAACTTCTGAGCCAAAAACTCTTCTTTTTGAGCCTTTTAACACTCCAGGACTCGCTACTAACACCTAGGCAGTGCTAGAGAAAAGGTCATAGGACCTTGGGGGGTTTGGGAGAGAATGGAGTTGAAAGGTGTGAGGAATGGAGTGATTTTCGACTCTATTTATAGGTTGTCCAGGAGCCTCTCACGTCGTGAGACTTGGCTCTCAGGTCGTGAGCTTGCGTAGGCACCAACGCTTCGCCTGGTGCTGACACATGGCGCTGGACGCATGTAAAACAACCAATATTAAAAAAATCATAACTTTCGCATACAAGCTCTGTTTTTTATGTTCTTTATATCCACGTGTAGGTATTGACAAGATCCTCAACTTTAATTTTGACCCCGTTGGCTAATTCTTGACCTATTTTAAATTTAACACTCTAACAAGATTACACGATTAATGACTGTGTAAAATTCATAACTTCTACACACAAACTCCATTTTAGACTGTCTTTTTATCGTTGAAATCCTACTAATGAGATCTTCAATTCTCATTTAGATCATTTTGGCTAAAAATTGACCAATCTAAAATTCGATTTCTATGATGTCTGCTGCTACGCTGAAAATTCGAAAAATCATAACTTCCTCTTATGAAGTCAAATTTAGATTTTCTATATATGCACACTCTCGGTTTAACGAAAACTATGAATTTAGTTTATATTACTAAGGCTAAAAAGTAATTTATAAAAAATTCACTTTTTATGTTACTTAGAGCCATGCTGGTTCAATCACAAAACTTCGACAGGTCATAACTTCTTCGTTATAAGTTGGATTTCAGCGTTCTTTATATGTACAGAATCCTTGTGACATATACGATAACTTTGGTTAAGAACATTTATGCTAAATAATATCCTATCAAAAAGTTATTTTTAATGCTTATTATCTTCAAATTGATTAGCCTGAATCTACAGGCGTTACATTTTGGTTGCACGAGGTCCAATTCTTTAGGCACCTCATCAACCAAAACGATATCTTAGTCGACCCAACTAAGATTGAGGCTGTGATGTAGTGGGAGGTTCCAAAGTCTCCATCTGAGATTCAGATTTTCTTTGGTTTAACTGATTATTATCATAGGTTTATTCATGATTTCTCGAAAATAACGGTACCTTTGACATGGTTGACGAAGAAGACGGTCGCTTTTAGTGGGGGATAGATCAGCAGGCAACATTTGAGAATTTGATACAGAAGTTGTGTGAGGCACAATTCGTGACCATTCTGAAGGGTGATGAGGATTTGTAGTTCATTGTGATGCTTTGATCATTGGGTTAGGAGTTGCACTCATGCACTGGGGTCCAATTATTGCATATGCTTCGAGGCAATTGGAGCCTTACGAAATGAGTTATCCTGCTTATGATAGTTTGATATATTTGATAGGGTTTGGTGTACCATCTATATAGACCACAGTAGTTTGAGATATTTGATGGATTAGCCGAATCTGAGAATGAGGCAAGGTAAGTGGCTCGATGTTATCAAGGATTACGAAAGTGAGATTTTCTATCATTCGGGGAAAGCCAATGCGGTGGCCTGTTCTTTGAGACATAAGCCTTTAGTGCACCGGTTCGATATATGTGTTTGCGATCGATTGTTATTACCCCACTGTTAGAGTTGATTAAGGGAGCTCATACTGAGGCACTCTAAGAGGAGAACCAAAAGAGTGCAAGGATTATAGGGCACATTTCCTTTTTGATTATGATAATCGAGGATTGTTGAAATTGCACGATAGGATGTGGCTTTTGTATTTGGGTGGAGCTCGATTATTTTGTTGGATGAAACTCATAAGTTGAAGTTTTCGATTCATCCATGCGCTACCAAGATGTACATCGATCTGTAGCATGACTATTGGTTGTCCAGCATGAAGAAGGATGTTGCTTGGTATGTAAAGAGGTGCTTAACTTGTCGAAAATTCAAGGCCGAACATCAGAGGCCTCATGGAAAATTGCAACCGTTGGATCTTGATGTGGAAATGGCAATAGATTACCATGGATTTCATCACAAAACTATTAAAGACAACATGAGGGTTAATACGATTTGGGTTGTTCTAGATATGTTGACCGATAGCGATCACTTCATTCCTATTTAGGGGTGTTCTTCAGCCGAGATGTTGGCTGATACTTACATCAAGGAGGTGGTAGCACGTCATGGGGTGCCTAATTCTATGGTTTCCAAAAGAGATGTTCGCCTCACATCCAGGTTTTCGAAGAGGTTACATGACGATTTGGGTAATAAATTGCATTTTAGCATTACTTATTACCCACATACCGATGGTTAGAGTGAGCGAACCATTCAGGCTCTTTAGGATATGCTTAGGGCATGTGTTTTAGATTTTGATGGGAGTTGGGATACCTACCTTCCTTTAGGAGAGTTATCCTACAACAATAGTTATCACTCTAGTACTGACAAGACTCCATTTAAGATGATTTATGGGAGGAAATGATAGACCCATATTTTTTAGGGCGAGGATGGGTCAGAGAGTTATGGTAGCACTGAGTTGGTGCTCAAGACTACTGAGATGATCCAACAAGTGTGCCAAGGTTGTAGACCATGTAGAGCAGACAAAAGAGTTATGGAGATCGGTGCTGGTCTGATCTTGACTTTCAGGTTGGAGATTTTGTGCATCGAAATGTGTCACTATGTAAGGGTGTCATCCGATTTCCGAAACGGGGTAAGTTGGGCCCCATGTTTAATGGACCTTTCAGGATTCTTGCTCGGGTATGCAAGGTTACATGCCACTTGGATTTGCTTGAGGAGCTCAGTTGTAACAATTGTATTTGGGGTGTGTTCCTTTTATCCCTTTTATATTGAATTATTGCATTTTGGTCGAGTAGTACGTGAGGCATACCAGTTGGTACGCTTAGCATACAAGCTGAGAAGCCAGTACGTGGAGCGTACCACTAGGTACGCTTAGCGTACTAAGGTGGAGCTGGATCGCAGATGTGAGGCCTCATATGCTGGGCGTATGAGGGTTATGCTTGACGTACTCAGAGGTTATTGAAACACTAATTTAAGGGTGTTGCACCCTATATAAAGACCTTAAGTCCCTAGATTTGTCCTCTTTACCAACCTCCATTGCCCTAAAACCCTAAAATCAACCTTTAGCCTCCATTTTTGTGTTTTTGAGCTCTTGAGAAGAATTTGGTGCTTGTTTTGCTCATTTTGAAGAGATTGAAGAAGGTTGAAGGTTTATAGCTTGGTGGGAAACTTAGAGATCCGAAATCATCACTCATTTTGCAAGTCTTTTGAGGTATCAAGTTCATACATTGGCTTTTGAATGCTTAGATCTCTTTATGTCTTGATTTTTATGCTTTTGGTCCCTTTTTGGGTTGGTTGATGAGTTAAGACACTTGTTGGGCTTGTCCTTTTATATCTGAGCATGTTATGAGGTTCTTAAGCATAAAGGTGCAAGCTTTATGGGGTTTATGGTCACATGCATGCATTAAGTCACCTATTAAGTCCTTCTTAGCTTTAAGAGCTTCATTAATCCATGCATGCGCATAAAGTTAGCAACTTTACGTGATAAATCAGCTCAAGGAAGTCAGATCTAGGTTTTGGAGTAATTTTTTTATAGATTAAGGGCTAAAAATGAGTTTTGGCTGCATGGGTGAGTATGCTAGGCGTACAAGCTCGTACGCACCGCATACAAGCCCTAAAGCTTGTACGCTGAGCGTACAAGCTAAGTACACCCCGCGTACTCAGCCAGTTGGGCTTCGCATATTGGACCTTCGGTTTGGACCATTCTTTTGGGATTAGATGTTTAGGGCTTGTTGGGCCATCTGAATTATTGCGTTTTTGGGCTGGGAATATGTTGGACCTTGGATTAAGGCCCATGGAAGGGATTTGGGCCCAATTTGGAAAATTAGGCCATGTTTGGGCCTTGTGTGATTATTTTGGTTACTAGGCCATGATTTGGGCCTTGGGTGGCTAATTAGGATTTGGGCGTTTTGGATTGTAAGTTTGGGCCTTACTCTTACACCAAACTAGGTAAGGGGTAAAATGGTATTTTTACCCTAATTATGGACTGATAGTTATGGATTGGAATCCAATTATTAATTGGATGTTATTTGGTATTGATAGCTCGGGGATTTGTCGGACTAGCAACCAGAGATCTTTCAGTGTGATTTTGCAGTTCGAGGCGAGGTTCCTCACTGTGTTTAGTTGTTCGAAGGCACCAATGCTGACCCATGATTTGTTATGTTAATATACTCATTTTCTGTGTGACACTTGTATATGTATGTGCTTGTATGCTTACTGGGCGGGGCCCGACGGTTATTCTACATGCTATTATCTGTTATGTTTATATGAATTGTATGTGGGCGGGGCCCGTTATGTGAGTTAGGGCGGGGACCGTTATACTCATTGGGCGTGGCCAGTTATGCGAGTTTGGGTGGGGCCCATTATACTTAGTGGGCGATCCCGTCATGCGAGTATGGGCGGGGCCCGTTATACTCATTGGGTGGGGCTCGTTGTGTGTTATATATGTATGGTATATGGTATCTTGGGGAACTCACTAAGCTTTATGCTTACGGTTTTCAGTTTACGTTTAAGGTATTTCCAGTTCCAAAGGGAAGGGCTTCAGATGATTGCAGAGTACACCACCTTGTTCCGCTTTTTGTGATTTACTCTGATTGCATATGACAATTGATACACTTGTTTTATTTAGACTGTATCAATGATGCTTTTGGAATAATGATTTTATTAAATTAAAAACTAAATTTTTGGGTCTTATTTTTGAGATGTTTCATCAGTCAAATTCAAAATACTTTTCATGTTTCCCAGTTAAGGAAGTGTATAGTGGACGAGACTTTCGTTGTTGCTTTGGATGAAATATAGGTAGATGCAGGCCTGAGTTATGTGCAGCGACCGATAGAAATTTTAGATATAAAGACGAAGACTTTGCACAACAAGGTGGTGGAGTTGGCGAAGGTGTAATGGCAGCACCGGTAGGGTTCCGAGTGGACTTGGGAACCTAAGGATGTGATACGCGAGCATTATCCTGAATTATATATCATAACAAATTTCAGGGACGAAATCTTATTTAAGTGGGGGAGAATTATAACTTCCATTTTCAGGTATTATTCTTTTGAATTCCAATATTCTAAGTCTTGGATTTTGTGGAGTATGACTGACCGCGACGCGACCACATCATTTTGGTGGCAATGCGGTCAGGTGCTGACCACGGTGTGATAGCGTCTGGGTTTAAAATCCTAGATCTCAGGCCTTGGTCTTTATTTAAGTATCATTATGATTAGGGTTTCAGTTCTTTCTTGTCCTTCACCCTTAAGAGAAGAGAGAATCCCTAAGTTGAGTGTTTGTGCTCTTAGTGTTTTAGTGTATGTTTCTTGGTGTTTCAAGTTCTTGGGAGCTTTTGGGATAAGAAGAAGGAGGTCATTCTTTGTTGGTAGAGTTTTTGTTAGTTGAAAGCTGATCTTTTTAGCATTTCAGGCTTCAGGAAGTTATAATTTCATGCCTTTCGCTTTATTTGGTGATTGGACATATTTAGATGTCCCTTTTGAGAATTGAGAAAAGGATTCTTGGAGTTTTGAGCAAGTCCAAGACCTAGGTTTGAATAAGTGTTAGTTTCTGAATCTTTTGGTCCCTTAAAGTCGAGTGCTTGCACTTAACTCGCCATGAATGGACTTTATAGGTCATTTTGGTCCCGTTTGGTTGTTAGGGTTCAAGATCTTGGTCATTCGAGGTTGAGGAATGGATAAAGTTGCATGGCTTAAGTCGAACTAGATCTGAGCTTCAGAGCTTTGATATAAGGGTTAAGAACTTAATAATTTAAGTTGATTAGGACGTAACCGCATCACACCTATGGCCTTGCCACGACACGGTGGACTAGGAAGCCCCACAACTGTTTTGTCAACTAGCAATCGCGGTGTGGCTATGGTCTGGTCGCGACGTGGTGGTTAGTGAGGGTTTACCAAAGACTTTGACCATTAACCGTTGACTTTTCAACTATGTTGGATTTTGGTCAACTTAGTGGTTTTAGGTTGTAGGCTGAGGCGTGACCTCTGTTTGTTGTAGGTGGTTAATGTAGCTGAATTTACGTGACTTAGAGTGTTCTTGTTCTAGTTTTTTATTCAGGCGAGTCTTCTCACTTTACTACACCACACTAGATGACAATGGAATACTTATTGTCTTTGTGACTCTTGCTTGAATGTTATATGTTTGTTAGGTGATGCCCGTTCAGTGAGACCCGTTGAGCGAGGGTTGTTTATATATTTGTAAACCGAACATATTTCTATCGGGCGAGGCCCATTATTGTATGGTATGTGGTATTCTTGGGAACTCACTAAGCTTTGTGCTTACGGTTTAAGTTTGAATTTTTAGTTATTTCTGGTAGCAAAAGGAAGGCCCCGTGTGATTGCACGACATCTGCTTATTGATTTCGTGATGTTCCGCATCATGACTTTATTACTCTGTTTTTTATTATCAAAACCTTTTGATGATTACTCTTTATGGATGAATGGAATGTTTTACTTGGATTTTAAAATCGAAAATCTTGTCTTGAAATTTGGGATGTTATAGATGATTAACGTTGAAGACGGAAATCAATGTTGATGCTTAGCGTTGAAGATGGAAAATAGTGTTAAAGATGATTATCAACAATAACTAAGGACCACAAATGTTAACTATTGCTAAACTGATGTTGCACACGATTTAAACACATAATATTTTCACTGCTTGGTTTCACTAATAGATAGCATAGGGAAGCAGAGTCGAATCCTCAGGGACACAACCTAATGGTCAATGCCTTTTGTGTAAGACACAAACTAGTCTTTCAACATAAATAAATAAAAATAAGGGGGGGGGGGGGGGGGGACGAGGGGTTTGATTTAAAACTAAAACTAAAAATTGCAATGAAATAAACTAAATGAAATCGGTAATAAAAACGAATTCAGTTTTGCTGCGACTTTCATAATCACACAATCAACACATATTTGGTTATTTAGAATGTGTTCTATCTACGTTGATACTGAGAAAAACTAACAAACTCTAGTATAAACTCTTTTACTTAGTTAAGTTAACCAAAACAAACACTTTAGTTAGCTCTAACATTTTACTATCTAATTAAACAAACTCTTAATTAAGATCAGAAAAGTTGCATTAAGATCTATGTGAAATTACCATCAATATCCAATACTTCTCATAAGCTCGGAAGCGTAAAGGTATGAAATTTCAATTTATATCAGAGTTAAATACCTAACACGGAACCAATCTGATACGTGTTACTTATTACCAGTTGACAAGAACAATTATGGATTCTATTAACTGAATAATTTAAATGATTAAACCCTTACTAAGTGATTAGATTAACAAGAATTAAAATTAAACATTCATTAAGCTCAAAACTGAAATAATCAGGAAGAAGCACACAATGAAAACCAAATCTGATAACTGATTACATGAAAAGTACATGTTTATCGTAGAACTCAAAACTAGGGTCTTAGCCATACATGGCTAAAATCTGATAAAAACTAGTAAAGAGAAACATTAAATTACTAAGTATTACTAAACTAAACGTAGAACACGATCCATAGTATGTGGATCTTTAGAAATCGCTGAATCAGAAAGAAATCGCCTCATAAATCGTCTTTTTTCGTCGTCTAGAGCTTCAGGAATCGACTAACCTTTAATCTGATCAGAGAGGTGTCCTATATATACCATCCAGAGTCTTCATGAGCAATAAAAGGGAAAATTTTCGAATTTTTAGGAAATTCGATCGAATATTTTTACACATTGATCGAATTTTGCATTTCACTGATTTTCAGGATATTTCGAAGTTGCGACATGTTTACATGATCAAATTTATGGGAAATTCGATCAAATTTTTGCATTTTTTGATTTTTTTTTTCACAAACACGAAAGTCGTCCGAAATTTTGTCTAGTTTCCGAAACATTTTGAATCTCGTTAATCAGAGTTACGAGTAATGAGATATGGTCAAAATACCAACAGGGGCTCAAAGGTGCCAACAACATCCTTTAGGCTTTAGAATATAACAATCTATTTAACTCCAAAACAATTTCCAAGCATTTCTCAGAATCCTTCATAAGTTCCAAGCTCTAATTAACTCCAATGCTCCATTATATATATATATATATATATATATATATATATATATATATATATATATATATATATATATATATATATATTATTTAAGACCTACATAATTTTCTTATTTGTTTATGTTTTCTTGTAATTTTTTTGGATTCTATAATTTTATTCATGTTTTATTTTTAATTTGTAACATATAATGTCAAATCATCAAAACATATGTTTAGTCGAGCGCCTTAATTAACAAAGAAAATCTTCATAAATTGAAAAAAAATAGACGAATCGTATAATATAAGCGTCTCCTTATTTTTTTTATTATTATTTTTATGCATGTAAGCTTTATTAATGGGTGTTTGGTTAAGCTTATTTAAAATGTCGAACACTTTTTAACTCATAACTTATTATCTTATAATAGTGTTAAAACAAAGTTTTTTAAAAGAATGTTTGGATTTGATTATCCGGTGTCAAAACGTTATAAGTTGTAAACATTTTTAGGGCTCGGCAAAATGATGAGAAAAGGCTTCGTAGAGATGTTAGACATCTATAGGTTACAAAAACTTTTGATAAGTTAGTGTTAAAAAATTATAAAAAATGACTTATGTATAAGTTCATACGGTTATAAGTTATTTAAAAAAAACAATTCATTTTAATTTATATGAGTGTTAAATCGATGATAATAAATTAAAAAGCTTTAAATTTTAAGCTTAGCCACACATTTTCATTATTCATTACTTTATTAATGTAAAAATATAAGATATTTTTATTATTTTCGAATATTTTATAAAAATTAAATAACCTATTGGTGGAATGGTTTGGGCTTGGTTTTGGGATTCGCATTGACCAGTCTTATGATGAGAAAATGAATACTAAAAGCACACGTGATGTACTGATAGACGCTACATACGACAGCCGTCATTTCATGATTGCCCACGTTTGGTTTTACTTTTGCGGCGCCAGCTAATAGAAAAATATACTTGGACAGTTTACGCCCTTCAACATTTCATATACTTTTCTTACTAGTCCAAACCTCACAATTTTGAAAAAGTAATCATTGACTCTTTAACTTTTCTGTTCAACTCACCCTTAGATTATGCATTTTTTAAATATATTCCTGCACATCTTTCATGTGGGTCAGAAATAAATATAAAATATATTGACACAAAATATTTAGGAGTTCAAAAAGAAGTTCAACTAATGAACCTGACTAGTCATGTGATTTATGTTCGTGTCAATATTATACAAAAGATGAAACTGCTTTGCACACTTAGGTCTTCTAAGTCATTGAAAAGCTGTAACATGATCTTAAGTCAAATACAATTTAAATGGCCGGTGGAATTTTAATCCACACACGGATATATGGGTATGTGTTCTTTTTAAGCCTCCAAAAAAATGAAAGCGAGAAGATGAAATGTAAAATGAATTTTAAAGATTTATTAAAAAGTATTTAGTTTTATTGTTTTTATACTTAAATTTGTGAAACCCATGTATTTTATGAGTTTAGT
This sequence comes from Lactuca sativa, assembly GCF_002870075.4. Classification (NCBI taxonomy): domain Eukaryota; kingdom Viridiplantae; phylum Streptophyta; class Magnoliopsida; order Asterales; family Asteraceae; genus Lactuca; species Lactuca sativa. Next base: position 191,465,900 of record NC_056629.2, read on the forward strand.
TAAAAAAAAAAAACTAAATATGATGGTCTAAATATTTAAGAATTATATATATATATATATATATATATATATATATATATATATATATAATTATTTAAATTAAAGTGTTTTTTTTCTCATTTAGATAAATAATTTAGATAAACAAACAAAAGAAATTAATGAGGTTTTAATTTAGAAAATTTGAAATTAAAAGGTAAGTGAATTAATGAAATCGATATTTATTTATTATTATGTTTAATGCAATTATTATTCAAATACTATGTTGAATTTAATAAAATTGAAAAAAAAACATAAAATGAAATGTGAAAAAAAAAATTAATTTAAAATAACCATAAAATGACATATGAAAAAATAAATAAAAGTATGATATGTGACAAAAAAAATCATTATTTACTAGAGTAGATACTCAAATTTAAGTGTATATATATATATATATATATATATATATATATATATATATATATATATATATATATATATATATATATATATATATATATAATCGAAACTTAAACCCCCACATATTCATTTTCTAGCATGAATCTTTGACACGTGACACTTTTCTATGATTTTTACAATTTCTCTTTTTAGGTAACAAATCAACTTCAATTCAAATTTTGAAAATACAACATTCTATCATAATAACATTTTCGAAATATATGGTAAAATATTATGTTTATTTACTTAACAAATTAATCAAAATTACTTACAGTCGATAATAGACATATTTTTTTTGACATTTATAATTTTTTATCTATATAATAAGTTTAAACATATCGATCGCGGTTTTCACGGGTTATAACCTAGTTTTTATGTGTGTGTGTATATATATATATATATATATATATATATATATATATATATATATATATATATATATATATATATATATATATAGAGAGAGAGAGAGAGAGAGAGAGAGAGAGAGAGAGATGATTGTTAATTTATTTATTATTATAATGTTAACGTCACTAAAAAAAATTAAAAAGGAAAAATAGTTAGTTAAACTTTTTTTGGACTATATCCTTGATGGTTTGCCAAATATGACTATTTTATATGTTGAAGTTATTTTGGACATTGACCAAAGAAGAATGCAAACCAAAGGGATCCGTTTTTCTATTTTCTCATAAATAAAAGATGCATTTTCTATAATAATCTATGTTAGATGTTGTATTACTTTATTTTGAGTATTGGGAATTGAATGGAGTGCTAACATTATACTAATGGAGTTTTTAATATTTGAAATTGTGATATCTTTGAGTAAAAAAATGAAAATAGTTGCCTAAATCGACATAAGTTACATTTTAGGGTGGCATTTGTTTTGGTTGGTATCGTTACTTTAGTTGGAATATTGTG